>NC_052148.1:200892785-200974044 GCF_902713615.1 Scyliorhinus canicula
CGCCCATTGGGCAGAGCATCGATGCGGTTGCGACAACTGAGCATCGGGGGAGGGCCTTCAGGTGACGTCCTGATGCCGTCCCAACAGCGTGTGGTGTTCTCACCGCAGATACTCTTTTGGAGGGGGCGGAGCATCCGAAAACAGGCGCCGCCCCCAATTTTGGCATCAAAAGGTATTTTCTGCCCGATCGCCAAAATCGTATTTGTCAGCAAGCGGCAAATCCCGCCCTAGGTGCTGATGCCGGGACAGAATCGGTGGACCTTTACGACAACAAAATTGGCGCATTCCCGGAGCAATTCGATAACTGTTAATGGGTTAGCACCGGCGCCATATGGAACATGAATGATTCCAATGAGCAACCGTATCAGATGGGCCAGGGTCGGGGTTGACAAGCCACAACCGTATATCATCACTCTAATCCCCAAACACACTCATCCCAGCCAACAAGATGGCAGCATGCAGAGCGGCACCCTGGTCTGCAGGCACTGAGCTTGAGACCCGGCTGGACGCCGTGGAGGAGAGGCCTGTACCCCAGGGTGGGAAGGAGGCTGCCTTCCACTGCCATACACCAGGTCTGGACGCAGGTGGCAGGTGCTGTGAGCACCGTGGACCCCACCGCCAGGACCGGACAGCAGTGCCGCAAAAAACTGCACGACCGCCTCAGGGTGGCCAGGGTGAGTAGGCAGCACTAAGCCCATGGCAGCAAACCCTTTCCCACACATCCGTAACCCCCCCCCCCTACCCGGAGGGCGATCACACCCTCTGATGGTGTGTGTGCACTATACTGGCCACCATGCCCTGGCTATGAATGCCACCCTCCTGTGCAGCGTCCGACTGTGTAACACTGTGCGCTTTCTGTCTCTGCCCCCCCCCCCCCCCCCCCCCCCCCCCCCCCGCCCTCCCCCCAGCAGAAGGCAGCCCATAACCACTGGGAGAGGGAAAAGACCGAAGGGAAACTGCCGGACCTGCTGCCCTTCACCGCAGCGGAGTCTGGTTGGCGGGCCCGGAGAGAGGGCAGTCACCGAGGCAGAGGTCGGCATCGGGATGAGCAAGCGAGACCCCACTGAGTTACAGTTCCTAATGGCACGTGTGTCAAAACCCCCACTAGCCCCACAACCCTCCCAACACACACACCCCCCCCCCCCATACTCTCCTCCACCACCCATCCCACCACCAACCCAGCCCCACAACCAACCCAGCCCCACAACCAACCCAGCCCCACCACCAACCCAGCCCCACAACCCTCCCAACACACACACCCCCCCATACTCTCCTCCACCACCCACCCCACCACCAACCCAGCCCCACAACCCCCCCCAACACACACACACCCCATACTCTCCTCCACCACCCACCCCACCACCAACCCAGCCCCACAACCCCCCCCAACACACACACACCCCATACTCTCCTCCACCACCCACCCCACCACCAAGCCAGCCCCACAACCCTCCCAACACACACACACCCCCATACTCTCCTCCACCACCCACCCCACCACCAACCCAGCCCCACAACCCTCCCAATACACACCCCCCATACTCTCCTCCACCACCCACCCCACCACCAACCCAGCCCCACCACCAACCCAGCCCCACAACCCTCCCAACACACACACACCCCCATACTCTCCTCCACCACCCACCCCACCACCAACGCAGCCTCACAACCCCCCCCCACACACACACCCCCATACTCTCCTCCACCACCCACCCCACCACCAACCCAGCACCCAAAACCCCCCCAACACACATCCCCCCATACACTCCTCCACCACCCACCTCACCACCAACCCAGCCCCACAACCCTCCCAATACACACCCCCCATACTCTCCTCCACCACCCACCCCACCACCAACCCAGCCCCACCACCAACCCAGCCCCACAACCCTCCCAACACACACACACCCCCATACTCTCCTCCACCACCAACCCCACCACCAACCCAGCACCCAAACCCCCCCAACACACACCCCCATACTCTCCTCCACCACTCACCATGCCACATCATCCCCACACCCACCCCCACCCCACACCACCCCCACACCCACCACCGCCCCACACCACCTCCACACCCACCCCCACCACGCACCTCCACCCCACACCACACCAACACCCACCCCCACCACCACCCCCACACCCACCACCACCCACCACGCCACACCACCACCCCCCAACACCACCCCACACCCTCTCCCAACACCCCCACCACCAACCCAGCCCCACAACCCTCCCAATACACACACTCCCATACACTCCTCCACCATCCACCACTCCACACCACCCCCACACCCACCCCCACCTCCACCTCACACCTCCCTCCACAGCCACCCACCCCCTAACACCCCACTCCTCCACCATCCACCACGCCACACCACCCCCACACCCACCCCCAACTCCACCTCCACACCACCACCACCCTCACATCCTCTCCACCCCACACCTCCCTCCACAGCCACCCATCCCCCAACAGCCCACTCCATAACCATCCACCCTCACACTACTCCTACAACCCTGTTGCACCAATCACCCCCCAACATGCTCCTCCACACCCCGCTCTACTACCAGCCACCACCCAAACCCACGATCCAATCATGCGTCATGTCTTGTGTCTTGCAGCATCACCTGGTGATGAGGTGGGCCCTTCTAGTGTACCCCGCCCCCAACTCCAAGTGCATAGCCATGAGGAAGAGGGAACAGACAGCGATGAGAGCCTTCAAACCGCAGCCCGAGACACCCCGGGGCAACAGTCCGGAGACGACACTGACTTCCCATCACAGCTGTTTCCAACACTCCACCATCCCGGAGACACTCACCTCAGTTGGGCAGCTTAGTGAAGAGGCTCCTGGGGCACTATCTGGTGTGCAGCACACGCATTCTGTGGTACATCAGGTGAAGGTAGAAACCCTTGAGGGGGCTGATGGTCGGAGGATTGCCTGTCTCCTGGGACTAGATGCCGACCAGATGGGTTTCAGGCTTATGGAAAGGGAGGTCCCATCTAAGTCACAGAACCGGGGTCTTCATGAGGGGGTGTCAGCAACCATGCTGCACCTGCAGGTGCTGCTGGAGAAATCCTACTGCCTGTAGGAGCCGGAGGTGGTGCCGTCCATGTGATCCACCCAGGCCAACACCGGACGGATGGCGTCCGCGGTGGAGACCTTGGCCGCGAAGGTAGCGGCCATGGATGTCGTGTGGGCTCCGGCCTAGGCCTAGGACAGGGCTGCCTTGGTACAGGTCACAGCGGATCACGATGAGGGCATCGGCAGAATTGCCCAGGTGCTGGTTAACCTGAGCCAGGAACAGATAGAGGTGGCACAGTCAGTGGCTGATGTGACACAGACCCAGATAGAGCTGGCGGAGTCACTAGTTGATGTAACACAGGCCCAGAGGGAGGTGCTTGGCCATGAGCATTGAGACCCTGTTCAGGATGGGCGCAGGCCTCCAGGACTGGCAGCGTCAGGTGGGGAGGGAGCCTCAGGGGTTAGCTCAGCTTGCACCCCCATCCCAAGGAGTAGCCTGGGGGCCGCCGGGCACCCTAAGGGAGGAGGAGGTGATGGGACCCGCGCCGGTGACTTCTGCAGACGTGGTGCCGGAATACCACAGCGTCTCGGACTCCCCCTTACTGTCCCTAGCGCATCTGATGGGCAGCGGGCAGAACAGGGCAGCACCACGCCACCTGGGACACCCGAGCAGCAGGTAGTCCATCCAGGCCTAGTCGCCCAGAAGATGGGCGCCAAAGGGGACCCAAGTCACAGGGTGGGAACTGCAGCAGGCCGCCTCCACTCCTGATGCACCACCTAGGAATCCACCTAGGCGTAGCGATAGGGCCCGTGAGACCAGAAAGGTAGACACCAGTTAAGTTGGCACGAGAGCAGCACACAGTACAGCATTATGGGCTAAGGCACAACCTATATATATATATGTTTACCGGTTCACAATAAACACCTGTTCGCAACATTTGAACCTGCCTCAGTACTGTGTCAGACCGGTGTAAGGGATGGACTGGCTGCAGAAGGGGCATCGGGGACCACCCTACCTAGGCCCAATCCCCAACCCTATTCCTATAACTATAGCCTAAGGTGCAATTTATCATGTCCAATCCACCTAGGTTTTACATCTTTGGACTGTGAGAGGAATGTGGAGCACCTGGAGGAAACCCACGCAGACATAGGGGAGAATGTACAAACTCCCCACAGACAGTCACCCGAGTTTGGAACTGAACCCGGGTCCCAGGCGCTGTGAGGCAACAATGCTCACCACTGTGCAACCGTGCCGCCCCCCTTGGGGAGATGATGCCATTGCTGGGTGGAGCTAAGGAATGAAGAGAGACATTTTTGGAGAAGCTTTGGAGAGGTGTTGAAGTCTGATCTGTCTGCCACTGAGTCCACAATTCTCTCACAGTAGGATAGTTAGAAAAAGAGTAATAATAATTAAAGCAGAGCAGACATGTCTGAGGAGAAGGAAGAAGCTGATGCCAGGTAAACCGTCTTTTTGAAGATATTCAGCCAGAGTCTGAAGTGGTTCTTACAGGAACCAAATCTGTTCTGTAAAGAAAGTATTACTCAATGCCAGGCTGATATTAAGATGGATTGAGAGCTATATGTTTATTTTCTTGTTATTTAATGGGGAATTATGTAGTAGTGTTTAAGGGGTAATTGTAAGCTGTTCTTTTCAGTTGCGATGTTAAAGAATTTAATATTGTATCCCGAATAAAATTTTGTTTTAAAAATACCAAATCTCAATTTCTTTGCGCAATTACTCCTGGAGCGAATTATCATTTCCGCACAGTCTTATAAATAAACTAAAATATTGGGGTTTTGGTCCAGAATCTCAGCCACTGTTGGGGTATGGTCAGGGAATGTTATAGTATGTTCAAATGTATGTAACTGAGCATTTTGCATTGAGGACAAACTCTTTATTCATGAAGGAGAGAATTTTAATGAGCGGAAAGTGTGAGTTTGAGACATGAGAAAATAAAATAAATTAAAAACAGAAAATGCTGAATACAATCACCAGGTCTATGGAGAGAGAAAGAGTTAACTTTCACGTCTAAATGACCCTTTTACAGACTCAAAACATTGGGTGTAATTTTACCACCGTGTTGCGTCTGGCGCTGATCCTGTTATGCCAGGTGCACACTGGGAGAGGCCAAAAATGTGTTTTGCACCGAGCACCAGGGTGCACCCCATTGGAGCCCCCGAGTGGTTGGGGATAGGGTGCTGGTCCTCGGGCAGTGGCAACCTGGCACCCTGGCAGTGTAAACCTGACACTGCAGGGGTACCAAGTTGGCACTGCCTTGGATCACTTTCTGGCAAATCTGCATATTAGAGTGAGACAGCTAGTCTCACTCTAATATGCATTCCCGAGATCTAACTCAGGCATGGGTTCTAACCGCCTTGCGCTGGAGACCTTGAGTGAGTGTCGCTCAGTGCTGGTCCTCACAAACAGGGACCAGATGGACTCTTGGGAATCTCCCAGGGGAACAGAGATAGTGGTTGCTTGCCCTCTAGGCAGGGCACCCTGGCACAGCCAACCTGGCGTCCTGGTAGTGCCACCTGGGAGCCAGCCTGGAACTACCATTGTGCCCAGGTGGCATTGTCAGCTGGCAGGGATATTGCTAGTGTGCCAGGCTGGCACTGCGAAGGTGCGAAGAATCCCACAGGTACTTAGCCCCCAGCTGTTCACAATATCTATTAATGGTTTGGATGTGGGGACCAAATGTAATATTTCCAAATTTGTGAATGATACAAAGTTCGGCAGGAATGTGTGTTGTGAGGAAGATGCAAAGCAGCTACAGGGGGATTTGGACAGACTGAGTGAGTGGGCAAGAACATGGTAGATGGAATATAATGTGGAAAAATATGAGGTCGTCCACTTTGGTAGAAGGAACGGATGTACAGAGTATTTTGCAAATGGTAAGAAATTAGAATTTGTAGATGGGCGGCTCAGTGACACAGTGGTTAGCACTGCAGCCTCACAGCATCAGGGACCTGAGTTAGATTCCACCTCGGGTGGCTGTTTGTGGGGAGTTTGCACTTTCTCCCTGTGTCTATTTGGGTTTTCTCCGGGTGCTCCGGTTTCCTCCCACAGTCCAAAAATGTGCAGGTTAGGTGGATTGTCCAAAAGGTAGGGTGGGGTTACGGGGATAGGAACAGGGGATTGGGCCTATCAGAGCAAGGGCCAGTGCAGCTTCGATGGCAAAATGGCCTCCTTCTGCATTGTAGGGATTTTATGATTCTTTGTACAAAGGGACCTGGGTGTCCTTGTCCATAAATCACTGAAGGCTAACATGCAGTTACAGCAAGTTATTCGGAAGGCTAACGGAATGTGAACCTTTACCATGAGAGGATTTGAGTACAGGAGTAGTGAAGTCTTGTTTGTATATGAGCTTGGTTATACCGTACCTGGAGTACTGTGTGCAGTTTTGGTTCTATTAACTCAGAAAGGATATTACTGCCATAGAGGGAGTGCATCAAAGGTTCAACAGACTTGTTCTGGGGGTGGTGAGACTGTCGTAAAAGAGAGGTTGAACAAACTGGGCCGATATTCCCTAAAGAGTTTCGAAGAATGAGAGGTGATCTCATTCATGCCTACAAAATACTTGAAGGAATAGACAGGGTAGATGCAGATGTTTCCCTCGGTTGGGGAGTCAAGAACCAGGGGACACAATTTTAAAATAAGGGAGATGCCACTTAGGACCGAGATGTGGAGAAATTTCCTTACACAGAGGGGTGTGAATCTTTGGAATTCTGTACCCCAGAGGGCTGTGGAAGCTTAGGAACTGTGTATGTTTAAAGCCGAGATTGATAAATTTCTGATTAACGATAACATAAAGGGTTATGGGGATAGTGGGTATAAACTGTCATGATCGTATTAAATGGCGGAGCAGACTTGATGGGCTGAATGGTCTACTCCTCTTCCTGTGTTCCTAACACAAAAATACACACACACAAATAGACACAAACAGACACATAAACATAAATACACACACATCAAAATATATGCCCAGAAATGCACACACCACACACACACACACATATACATGTACACATACACACACAAATACACATACACACACTGGTTTAGGACAGGGCTAAATCACTGGCTTTTAAAGCAGACCAAGCAGGCCAGCATCGCGGGTTCAATTCCAGCAGAGGGCAGCAGAGCAGAGTTTCTGATTGGCTGTTCCGGGGACATTTGCATACGTGCAGTGCGGTCAGCGTAAGTTGAAGGTGCACCTGCATCAGTGACCCGAGGAGTTCGACGGAAGTCAAGCATCCAGCAGAGGGCAGCAGAGCAGAGCTTCTGATTGGCTGTTCCGGGGACATTTGCATACGTGCAGTGCGGTCAGCGTAAGTTGAAGGTGGTTTGTGAAGGGGCTGTTCTCGAGTGACAGCTTTACCCGAGACACTACTTATGTAGTGTCTCCCACCCATCCTCCTCCTCCTCTAACCAAAAAAAAAGTTCTGTCCGTTGGCCTAGTTTCAGCCGTTCAGAGGAGGAGGAGCAGTCTCTGGGTGAGTATAAAAACTCACTTTAACCCGGGGATCGAGGCCTAGTTTCGGGAGCCGTTCAGAGGAGGAGGAGCAGTCTCTGGGTGAGTATAAAAACTCACTTTAACCTGGGGATCGAGGCCTAGTTTCGGGAGCCGTTCAGAGGAGGAGGAGCAGTCTCTGAGTGAGTATAAAAACTCACTTTAACCCGGGGATCGAGGCCTAGTTTCGGGAGCCGTTCAGTGGAGGAGGAGCAGTCTCTGAGTGAGTATAAAAACTCACTTTAACCCGGGGATCGAGGCCTAGTTTCGGGAGCCGTTCAGAGGAGGAGGAGCAGTGTCTGGGTGAGTATACAGACCTAACGGTAACTTCCTGTTTTCCACTTTTTTTCAAAAGTTACATCAGAGGGAAGCTGTGATCTGATTGGTTGATAACCAATCTGCCCCAAATTTAAAACTCGTAAACTTAAATTAAACAAATTAATTAATTAGAGATGGCTGGTCAAGTGATGTGCTTAAGCTGCTTGATGTGGGAGCTGGCAGATCCCATTGCGAGCTGCAGCGACCACATCTGCAGGTAGTGTTGGCTGCTCGAAGAACTCCGGCTCAGAGTTGATGAGCTGGAGTCTGAGCTTCACACACTGAGGCACATCCGGGAGGGGGAGGCTTACCTGGACACTTTGTTTCAGGAGGCAGTCACACCTGTCAGAGTAAATAGTTTAAATCCTGCCAGTGGCCAGGGACAGCAGGGTGTGACTGCAAGTCAGGCAGGTAAAGGGAACCAGCAGTCAGGAACTCAGGAGCCTCAGCCCTTGACCCTGTCCAACAGGTACGAGGCACTTGCTCCCTGTGTGGATGGCGAACAGGGCTGCAGGAAGGATGAGTCAGCTGACCAAGGCACCATGGTTCAGCAGGCCATTCAAGGGGAGGAAGTAAATAGGCAAGTTGTAGTTGTTGGGGATTCTATTATCAGAGGGATAGATAGTATCCTTTGTGAGCAGGATAGAGGGTCCCGCATGGTATGTTGCCTGCCCGGTGCTAGGGTGCGGGACATCTCTGACCGGCTTGAAAGGATATTGGAGAGGGAGGGGGAGGATCCAGTTGTTGTGGTCCATGTCGGTACCAACAACTTAGGCAAGTCTAGGAAAGAGGACCTGTTTAGAGATTATAAAGAGTTAGGATTCAAATTAAAAAACAGGTCCTCAAGGGTCATAATCTCCGGATTACTGCCCGAGCCACGTGCAAATTGGCATAGGGAGGCAAGAATAAGGGAAGTTAACACGTGGCTGAAAGAGTGGTGTGGGAAAGAGGGGTTCCTTTTCATGGGACACTGGCATCCGTTTTGGGACAGGAGGGACCTACACCGTTGGGATGGTCTCCACCTGAACCGAGCTGGGACCAGTGTTCTGGCGAAAAGAGTAAATAGGGTGGTCAATAGGACTTTAAACTAGAGATTGGGGGGGAAGGGAAAGTCAGGGAACCAAGAGGTGAAGGAATCAGTGGGAAGCGTAGCTGCTTAGGATTACAAAAAATCACGAAAAGACAGAGCTCAGGAGAGGTTACGATAGTCCCCATCTCACAAAATATGACACAGTGTATGGAAAGGCTCAGTAAACCAAGGCACACCACACTAAGAAAACAAAAAGGGACAGTCAATAGGGAATTAAAGGTGCTATATTTAAATGCCCGCAGTGTACGGAACAAGGTAGATGAGCTTGTGGTCCAGATTGTGACTGGCAGGTATGATGTGGTAGGCATCACAGAGACATGGTTGCAGGGGGTTCAGGACTGGCAGTTAAACATCCAGGGATTTACAACCTATCGAAAAGACAGAGAGGTGGGTAGAGAGGGCGGGGTTGCCTTGTTAATTAGAAATGAAATTAAATCAATAGCACTAAACGACATAGGGTCAGACGATGTGGAGTCTGTGTGGGTAGAGTTGAGGAACCACAAAGGCAAAAAAACCATAATGGGAGTTATGTACAGGCCTCCTGACAGTGGTCAGGACCAGGGGCACAAAATGCACCACGAAATAGAAAGGGCATGTCAGAAAGGCAAGGTCACAGTGATCATGGGGGACTTCAATATGCAGGTGGACTGGGTAAATAATGTTGCCAGTGGATCCAAAGAAAGGGAATTCATTGAATGTTTACAGGTTGGCTTTTTGGAACAGCTTGTGATGGAGCCCACGAGGGAACAGGCTATTCTGGACTTAGTGTTATGTAATGAACCAGAATTGATAAAAGATCTTAAAGTAAGGGAACACTTAGGAAGCAGTGATCATAATATGGTAGAATTCAGTCTGCAATTTGAAAGAAGGAAGGTAGAATCAGATGTAAAGGTTTTGCAGTTAAATAAAGGTAATTACAGGCGCATGAGGGAGGAACTGACGGAAATCGACTGGAAGCAGAGCCTAGTGGGAAAGACAGTAGAACAGCAATGGCAGGAGTTTCTGGGAGTAATTGAGGACACAGTGCAGAGGTTCATCCCAAAGAAAAGAAAGGTTATCAGAGGGAGGATTAGGCAGCCATGGCTGACAAAGGAAGTCAGGGAATGCATCAAGGCAAAAGAGAGAGCCTATAATGTGGCAAAGAGTAGTGGGAAGTCAGAAGATTGGGAAGGCTACAAAACCAAACAGAGGATAACAAAGAGAGAAATAAGGAAGGAGAGGATCAAATATGAAGGTAGGCTAGCCAGTAACATTAGGAATGATAGTAAAAGTTTCTTTAAATACATTAAAAACAAACGGGAGGCAAAAGTAGACATTGGGCCGCTCCAAAATGAAGCTGGTAATCTAGTGATGGGAGACAAGGAAATAGCTGAGGAACTTAATAAGTACTTTGCGTCAGTCTTCACAGTAGAAGACATGAGTAATATCCCAACAATTCAGGAAAGTCAGGGGGCAGAGTTGAATATGGTTGCCATCACAAAGGAGAAGGTGCTAGAGAAACTAAAAGGTCTGAAAATTGATAAATCTCCGGGCCCAGATGGGCTACATCCTAGAGTTCTAAAGGAGATAGCTGAAGAAATAGTGGAGGCGTTAGTTATGATCTTTCAAAAGTCACTGGAATCAGGGAAAGTCCCAGAGGATTGGAAAATCGCTGTTGTAACCCCCCTGTTCAAGAAGGGAACAAGAAAAAAGATGGAAAATTATAGGCCAATTAGCCTAACCTCGGTTGTTGGCAAAATTCTAGAATCCATCGTTAAGGATGAGATTTCTACAGCGCTGGCCCCGCACCTGCGGGAGATGTTCACAGACTCGTTAGCTAGGGGCACACTGCCACCCACGTTAGCACAGGCCTCAATCTCGCTGATACCTAAGAAAGACAAAGACCCAACGGAATGTGGGTCATACAGACCCATATCCCTGCTGAACGCAGACGCCAAAATACTGGCCAAAATCCTAGCCAAAAGGCTAGAAGACTGTGTACCTGAGGTGGTCACAGAGGACCAGACGGGCTTCGTCAAAGGTAGACAGCTTACCGCGAACATCAGGCGCCTGCTGAATGTGATAATGACCCCCTCCGGGGAGAGAACACAAGAGGTGATCGTCTCCCTGGACGCAGAAAAGGCCTTCGACAGAGTCGAATGGAATACCTCATAGAGGTACTGGAGCGGTTCGGGCTTGGAACAGGGTTCACCGCTTGGGTAAAGCTCCTATACAACGCTCCCATGGCGAGTGTACGGACCAACAATACCAACTCCCAATACTTGCAGCTGCACAGGGGCACCAGACAAGGATGCCCACTGTCCCCGCTGCTGTTCGCACTAGCAATCGAACCGCTAGCAATCGCGCTCATGGCAGCAAAAATTTGGAGGGGGATCCGAAGGGGAGGTAGAGAGCACAGAGTCTCACTCTATGCGGATTATCTGCTCCTCTATATCTCGGACCCACAAAGCAGCATGGACGGAATCATAGCGCTCCTGAAAGAGTTTGGAGCCTTCTCGGGCTACAAACTCAACATGAGCAAAAGTGAGATCTTCCCAGTACACCCGCAAGGGGGGGGGGGGGGGGGGGGGGGGGGGGCAGCGCTAAAGGGCCTGCCGTTCAAACAAGCCCGAAATAAATTCCGCTACCTGGGGATCCAAATAGCCCATGACTGGAAAGGGGTCCACAAATGGAACCTCACCAGCCTGACGGAGGAAGTTAAAAAGGACCTGCAAAGATGGAACACACTCCCGCTCTCCCTCGCGGGGAGAGTCCAGACAATCAAAATGAACGTACTGCCCAGGTTCCTTTTCCTGTTTAGATCCATTCCGATCTACATCCCCAAGGCCTTTTTCAAAGCGCTGGACAAACATATCATGGCGTTCGTATGGGGGGGGGTAAAAATGCTAGGATCCCAAAGAAGGTCATACAAAAAACAAAATCCAGGGGGGGCTAGCCCTCCCGAATCTACAATTCTACCACTGGGCGGCAACAGCCGAGCGAGTAAGGGGATGGATCCAGGAGCCAGAAGCCGAGTGGGTGCGTGCGGAGGAGGCCTCCTGCATGGGAACCTCCCTCCGGGCCCTCGCCACGGCAGCACTCCCATCCCCACCCAAAAAACACTCCACCAGCCCAGTGGTGACAGCCACCCTCCAATCCTGGAACCAACTGCGGCAGCAATTTGGCCTGTACAAAATGTCGGACAAGGCTCCCATCTGCAACAACCATAGGTTCAAACCAGCACTGACCGACGCCACCTTCAAAAGGTGGAGGCAGGACGGGGGGACACTGACAGTCAGGGACTTATACACGGACGACAGGATCGCAACACTGGACGAACTGACAGAGAAATTTCAGCTAGCTGGGGGGAACGAGCTACGGTACCTGCAGCTCAAAAACTTCCTACGAAAGGAGACAAGGACATACCCACAACCGCCACGACAGACACTATTGGAAGACCTACTGGACGCAAGTATCCTAGAGAAAGGGAACTGTAGTGACATGTATGACCGACTGGTAGACAGGGACGACACCGTACTGGACGCAACAAGAAGGAAATGGGAGGACGACCTGGGGATGGAGATAGGGTGGGGACTCTGGAGCGAAGCACTGCATAGGGTCAACTCCACCTCCACGTGCGCAAGGCTCAGCCTGACGCAACTAAAAGTGGTACATAGAGCCCACTTAACGAGAAACCGTATGAGTAGGTTCTTTCCGGAGGTGGAGGACAAATGTGAGCGGTGCCAGAGAGGCCCGGCCAACCACGCCCACATGTTCTGGTCTTGCCCCAGACTTGTGGAGTACTGGACAGCCTTCTTCGAGGCTATGTCCAAAGTGGTGGGGGTGAGGGTGGAGCCATGCCCGATAGTGGCGGTCTTCGGGGTTTCAGACCAGCCAGATCTATTCCTGGGGAGGAGGGCGGACGCCCTTGCCTTTGCCTCCCTGATTGCCCGCCGTAGAATCCTGTTTGGCTGGCGGTCAGCAGCACCACCCAGAGCTGCAGACTGGCTGTCCGACCTCTCGGAATCTCTCCAAATGGAGAAAATCAAATTCGCCATCCGAGGGTCGGACAACGGCTTCCACAGAACGTGGGAGCCATTCATGCAACTGTTTCGGGACCTGTTTGTGGCCAACGTACATGAGGAAGAATAGTCGGGTGGCCAAGAACCAGGGGAAAATGGGCGGGAATCGGGGGAAGGTAGCCGGGGGGAGGGGGAAGGGGGGGGGGGGGGGGGGCTACGGGCTCGGTATGGGGGTTTGATGGCAAGCCAAGGCCCAAAACCAAACTATAAATAAATGCCTATAAACATGTGCCTCGGCCATATTGGGGAATGTAAAATAGGTATGCTGGCTAAAGGGGGCGGCCACAATTATTGTTATGAAGATGCTTACCTGTAAATATTCATGTAAAAAATTTTTGTGTTTTCCTTTTTTTTTTCTCTCTCTCTAATAACTTGTAATTTGTCATATATAAAATATGAAAACTCAATAAAAAAACATTTATAAAAAGGATGAGATTTCTAAATTCTTGGAAGTGCAGGGTCGGATTAGGACAAGTCAGCATGGATTTAGTAAGGGGAGGTCGTGCCTGACAAACCTGTTAGAGTTCTTTGAAGAGATAACAAATAGGTTAGACCAAGGAGAGCCAATGGATGTTATCTATCTTGACTTCCAAAAGGCCTTTGACAAGGTGCCTCACGGGAGACTGCTGAGTAAAATAAGGGCCCATGGTATTCGAGGCAAGGTACTAACATGGATTGACGATTGGCTGTCAGACAGAAGGCAGAGAGTTGGGATAAAAGGTTCTTTTTCGGAATGGCAACCGGTGACAAGTGGTGTCCCGCAGGGTTCAGTGTTGGGGCCACAGCTGTTCTATTTATATATTAACGATCTAGATGACGGGACTGGGGGCATTCTGGCCAAGTTTGCCGATGATACAAAGATAGGTGGAGGGGCAGGTAGTATTGAGGAGGTGGGGAGGCTGCAGAAAGATTTAGGACAGTTTAGGAGAATGGTCCAAGAAGTGGCTGATGAAATTCAACGTGGGCAAGTGCGAGGTCTTGCACTTTGGAAAAAAGAATAGAGGCATGGACTATTTTCTAAACGGTGACAAAATTCATAATGCTAAAGTGCAAAGGGACTTGGGAGTCCTAGTCCAGGATTCTCTAAAGGTAAACTTGCAGGTTGAGTCCGTAATTAAGAAAGCAAATGTAATGTTGTCATTTATCTCAAGAGGCTTGGAATATAAAAGCAGGGATGTACTTCTGAGGCTTTATAAAGCACTAGTTAGGCCCCATTTAGAATACTGTGAGCAATTTTGGGGCCCCACACCTCAGGAAGGACATACTGGCACTGGAGCGGGTCCAGCGGAGATTCACACGGATGATCCCAGGAATGGTAGGCTTAACATACAATGAACGTCTGAGGATCGTGGGATTATATTCATTGGAGTTTAGGAGGTTGAGGGGAGATCTAATAGAAACTTACAAGATAATGAATGGCTTGGATAGGATGGACGTAGGGAAGTTGTTTCCATTAGCAGGGGAGACTAGGACGCGGGGGCACAGCCTTAGAATAAAAGGGAGTCATTTTAGAACAGAGATGAGGAGAAATTTCTTCAGCCAGAGAGTGGTAGGTCTGTGGAATTCATTGCCACAGAGGGCGGTGGAGGCCGGGACATTGAGTGTCTTTAAGACAGAAATTGATAAATTCTTGATTTCTCGAGGAATTAAGGGCTATGGGGAGAGAGCGGGTAAATGGAGTTGAAATCAACCATGATTGAATGGTGGAGTGGACTCGATGGGCCGAATGGCCTTACTTCCGCTCCTATGTCTTATGGTCTTATGGTCTTATGGTCTTGTACCAGCCTCCATGAACAGGTGCCGGAGTGTGGTGACTAGGGGATTTTCACAGTAACTTCATTTGAAGCCTACTTGTGACAATAAGCGATTTTCATTTCATTTTCATTTCACATACATTGAATTGGGTTTGTATATTGTCACGTATACTGAGGTACAGTGAAAAGTATTTTTCTGCGAGCAGCTCAACAGATCTTTAAGTCATGAAAATAAAATAAAATAAAAGAAAATGCATAATAGGGCAACACTAGGTACACAACGTAACTATATCGGATGAAGCATACAGGGGTGTAGTGTTAATGTGGTCAGTCCATAAGAGGGTCATTTAGGAGTCTGGTAACAGCGGGGAAGAAGCTGTTTTTGAGTCTGTGTGTACGTGTTCTCAGACTTTTGTATCTCCTGCCCGATAGAATAAGTTGGAAGAGTGAGTAAGACAGGTGGGAAGGGTCTTTGATTATGCTGCCTGCTTTCCCCAAGCAGCGGGAGGTGTAGATGGAGTCAATGGATAGGAGGCAGGTTCGTGTGATGGACTGGGCTGTGTTCACGACTCTCTGAAGTTTCTTGCGGTCCTGGGCAGAGCAGTTGCCATACCAGGCTGTGATGCAGCCAGATAGGATGCTTTCTATGGTGCATCTGTAAAAGTTGGTAAGACTTAATGTGGACATGCCAAATTTCCTTAGTTTCCTGAGGAAGTATAGGCGCTGTTGTGCTTTCTTGGTGGTAGCGTCGACGTGGGTGGACAAGGACAGATTTTTGGAGATGTGTACCCCTAAGAATTTGAAACTGTTAACCATCTTCACCTCGGCCCCGTTGATGCAGACACAGGTGTGTACAGTACTTTGCTTCCTGAAGTCAATGACCAGCTCTTTAGTTTTGCTGGCATTGAGGGATAGATTGTTGTCACTGCACCACTCCACTAGGTTCTCTATCTCCCTCCTGTATTCTGACTCGTCGTTATTCAAGATCCGACCCACTATGGTTGTATCGTCAGCAAATTTGTAGATGGAGTTGGAACAAAATGTTGCAATGCATTCGTGTGTGAACAGGAAGTGTAATAGGGGGCGAAGTACGCAGCCTTACAGGGCCCCGGCATTGAGAACTATTGTGGAGGAGGTGTTGTTGTTATTGTTACTGATTGTGGTCTGAGAGTCAGAAAGTCGAGGATCCAGTTGCAAAGTGAGTGATGTGTTGGGTGCTCTGGATCCGTGAAACGCATACAGGCCACCAACACTTAAAATAGTACAACACTATCTTATTAAACTATAAACTGTGAAACACCTCGGACACCGAGATGATCCCAAATGGCATTCTGTTGTAACAATATCTTCCAAAGGGGGTATTGAATGTGCAAAGCTTTCTGCTAGATTCATCTAGCTGGATTTGCCAGAAGCTTTTTGAGGCGTTGAGTTTTGTGAAGAGTTTGGCGTGAGCCATTTCACATGTGAGTTCTTCACGCTTGGGAATTGGGTAGTGCTCCCTCATGATATTTCGATTAAGATCCTTGGGATCCATACAAATTCTTAATTCGCCAGATGGCTTCTTTACACATACCATGGAACTGACCCAGTCGATTGGTTCTGTGACCCTGGAGATCACTCCTTGGTCCTGGAGGTCTTGGAGCTGTTGCTTGAGGCGGTCCTTGAGGGGCGCTGGGACCCTACGAGGTGTGTGTACCACAGGCGTGGCATTCGGCTTTAGTAGAATCTTGTATGTATACGGGAGCGTGATACTGTTGGATAATGACGTTGGGTTGCCCCCTGAATTCGGTGTCTGGATAGGCAGACGCATCAATAGGCGAGAGAGAGTGAACCCTCTGCACAAGATTTAGCAGCTTGCATGCCTGCGCGCCAAGCAAGGAGGCTATCGAGGAACCTATGATTTCAAACGACAACATGGCTCTGTGCACGATGCGTTACCTCCAGTTGGCATGAGCCGCTGGCAGCAATCACGTAGTTGGCATGCAGATTGCAGGATGGCTGGTTTGACACGAAGGCTTTGGCGGTCAGACCGCACAATGAGATTGGCGGAGGCACCGGTATCCAAGCGGAATCGTATTTGGGACCGGTGACCGTAAGGGTGGCACACCACTCATCATCTGGATTGATGCTGTGTATCGGAATGGGCTTGGTCCTGTGCTTTGGAGACATCCTGTACTTTGTTATGATGCCGACTTGAAAAGGCGCCTTCGGGTCATCGCTGTCAGAATCGGGGGACAGGTCTGGGTCAGGCTCGTTGACTGTGGGCTGAATGCCTTGGACATCCCTGCTAGGCTGGCTGGAGCAATGAAAGCTAGCTGGCTGAGTTGATCTGCATAAAGCAGCATAGTGGCCAAGTTTGCCACATTGCAAACATCGTCGGGACGTGGCGGGACACTGCCGCTTTAAGTGGGCGGAGCCACAGTTGCCACACGCCATTGCGTCAGTGCGTTAGTTGCGCCACCACGCAAGCGCGGTACAATCCGGCGTGGTGTGCACCTGCGCATTATGTTCGTTGACTTCGCCGTCCCCTCGTTTGGTGCATCCAAGCGCGGGAGCCCACGAACAGCGCGCGAAATGGCCGCCCTCATCCAGGCTGAGACCCTGGAGCGATTTGATGATTTGGACCCGTTCTGCTTCGTGGGGAGCTTGAATTTAGATTTATCTTCCCCATCGGCGAAGGTGAGAGAATTAAAGATGTGGATGGCGTGATCCCTGGCTGTGGAGAGGAAGAGAGCGATCTTCCTGGCGTCCGAGGCAGCTTCCAGGTCCATGGCCTCAAGGTATAGCTGGAAGCGTTGTTTGAAGATCTTCCAGTTGGACCCCAGGTTGCCGGTGATGCGGAGCGGCGGCGGCGGGCGGGCGCTGTCCATGTTGCAGGATGGCTGTATGCTGGTGGAAAGCAGATCACTTGCAGGTAGGTCTAAGAAGTTCTAACATCAACTACTGGTACCATGATGTATTGGGTGCTCTGGATCCGTGAAACGCATGCAGGCCACAAACACTTAAAATAGTACAACACTATTTTATTAAACTATAAACTGCTGAACATACTATTACTGTGGGTTACACGATGTTAGATTAACTAAAGACCTGTGCCTGTCCTAACCAGTCGAATCACTCAGCACGTGGTGAGAATCTGTGCTGTAAACTATAAGCTCTTGTGCTTCTGAAAGGCTGCATCCCGAATGAGCGGGAACAGTGATGCCCTCTGTCTTTATAGTGAGTGTGCTCTAACTGGTGATTGGCTGCTGTGTTTATGCATGTTGAATGGTCCTATTGTATGTCCATCAGTGTGTGTCTGCACCATGATATACTGGTGTATATTATGACAGTGAGGAGCCAATTCCTAGGTTTTGGAGCTTTGATATGAGCTTGGCTGGGATTATGGTGTTGAAGGTGGAGCTGTAGTCAATAAATAGGAGTCTGATGTAGGAGTCCGTGTTGTGGAGATGCTCTAGGGATGAGTGTGGGGTCCGGGAAATGGCATCTGCTGTGTACCGGTTGCGACGGTATTCGAATTGCAGTGGGTCAAGGCATTCTGGGAGTATGGAGGTGATGTGCTTAATGACCAACCTCTCGAAGCACTTCATTACGACTGGTCAGGGCCACTGGACGGTAGTCATTGAGGCACATTGCCTGGTTCTTCCTTGGCACCGGTATGATGGTGGTCTTCTTGAAGCAGGTGGGGACCTCAGAGCGGAGTAGGGGCAGGTTAAAGATTTCCGCGAGCACATCTACCAGCTGGTCCACGCAGGCTCTGAGTGCACAACCAGGGATCCCGTCCGGGCCCGTCGCTTTCCGAGGGTTCACTTTCAGGAAGGCCGATCTGACTTCGGAAACTGTGATGGTGGGTATGGGTGACTTATGGGCTGCTGGGAGACTCGACAGTGGATTGTTGGTTACCTGCTCGAACCGAGGATAGAATGCATTTAGTTCATCGCGGAGGGGGTGCACTGCTGCCAGAGATACTGCTCGGCTTTGCTTTGTGGCCCGTTATGTTGTTTAGTCCTTGCCACAACCGCCGAGAGTCTGTCTGTGACTCTAACGTGGTTTGATATTCTCTCTTGGCATCTCGGATGGCTTTGCAGAGGTCGTACCTGGGATTTCTTGTATAGGTCAGGGTCGCCTGACTTGAATGCCTCAGACCTGTCCTTCATACACACGCACTCAATACACACACACACGCAAATGGCACAGTGGCTGCTCACAGCTCCAGGGACACGGGTTCCATTCCCACCTCGGATGACTGTCTATGTGGAGTTTGCACTTTCTCCCCGGTTTGCGTGGGTTTCCTCGGGGTGCTCCGGTTTCCTCCCACTGTCCAAAGGTGTGCAGGTTAGACGGATTGGGCATGCTAATTTGCCCCTTAGGGTGAGGTTACAGGGCAGTGGATTGGGCCTAGTAGGGTGTCGGCGCAGACTTGATAAGCCAAATGGCCTCTTTCTGTTATGTAGGGATTCTGTATTTCTATGAAATACACAAAAACATAGACATAAATACATGCACACAAATACGCACAAATGCATAGAGAAATACACACACACAAATACATACATACAAATACATGCAAACTCAAATACACACTCACAAATACATACATACAAATACACGCAAACTCAAATACACACACACAAATGCACACACAAGTACATACACAATACACACACACTGGCTCTAGGGTGATATAATTACTAAATCCCTTTGCCTTTGTTACAAAGCAAAATTGCTATTTTCAGAATGTGCTGATTTCCCAATGGCTAATGGGAATGGGTCGGACAGTAAAGGAAAGCTGCCAGTCCTCAAGATTTACAAGTGGCATGTTTCATTTACACATGCTTAGCACACCCACTGTTTTCTGAGATTTTGACACAGTAAACAAGTGCTTTATTCCCTGTGAGAGGAGTTTCCAGTGGATGTGTATGTCAGCCTCACATGAATGAATTATACATGACTGAAGCCAGTGAAGGTGACTGCGGCACGCACCTTCCCTGCTGCTGGTGCTGTCTACAATCCCACCGGACCAATTGTGGCATCAGTTAGTCAGCAATAGCATTGGTCAAGAGAATATAAAATAATATCAGTTTTCCTGAATCCCTGTGGCAGTAACAGAGCTATCGTACGGGAATGTTATGCTGCATTTCCCAGTGTTTTAGGCTTTATCAGCTGGTCCCACCTGCCTACTGGTTAAACAGTTGAGAAAATACGTTTTGTATTGCTTCAATTTTTCATATGTGCCCTATTTAGTAGAGACATTTTAATGGACAAGTATAACCCTGGAAATAATTATGATAGTAACTCTGCACACAGTAACACCAAAATAAAGATCTGAATTTACTAGTGAAGATTTTGTTGGGAAGAGATGGCTATGCCACTTAGTCAAAGACCTTACACTCACCCGTCAGTTTGACACTGCAGATTGCTGAGAGCTCACGGTCAATGAGAATTACAGTGCCGGAGCCATCCGGGACATGCTAATAGACCAGCACTCTCTCCACGTGAAACCAGTACAATTCCAACTGATGCCAGCTTGGGAATCACTGGGGTCGGGATTGACAAACTGGAGCTGCATATTATCACCCCCCCCCCCCCCCCCCCCCCCCCCCCCCCCCCCCACCCACACTCTCACTCCAGCCAAGGCGATGACACCGTGCAGAGCAGCACCACGCTTTGCGGACACAGAGCTCGAGATGTTGCTGGGCGCCGTGGAGGAGACGCGGGGCACCCCGTTCCCAGGGTGGGAAGGAGGCTGCCACCCGCCGAGGTCAACCTGGTCTGGGCGGAGATGGCAGAGTGAGCGCCATGGGCCCCATCACGAGGACCGACCTGCAATGCCATAAGAAGCTGCACAGCCTCCTCAGGGCAGCCTGGGCGAGCCCATGTGGCTCCCATCAGATGGACGGGCAGGCAGTGCTGTGTAGGGCTGGATAAACCCCCTAGGCCAGCCATGGGGAGTCACCACCCCTGCACCCCTGGCATTACCCATCCCAGACACCCTCCGCACCACACCCCTCAATCCCGCCACCTCCCCTCCCCATGCGGCCTCCACTGGGCAGATGTGTAGGCAGTGCTGTGTGAGGGTGCTTAGCACCAATGCTTCACAGTTCCAGGATCTCAGGTTCGATTCCCGGCTCGGGTCACTGTCTGTGTGGAGTCTACACGCTCTCCCCGTGTGTGCGTGGATTTCCTCCGGGTGCTCCGGTTTCCTTCCACAAGTCCCGAAAGTCATGCTGTCAGGTAATTTGGACATTTTGAATTCTCCCTCAGTTTACCCGAACAGGGGCCGGAGTGTGGTGACTAGGGGATTTTCACAATAACTTCATTGCAGTGTTAATGTGAGCCTACTTGTGACAATAATAATGATGATCATTATTCTTATTATAGGCCAGCCCGGGTGAGTCACACCTCTGTGCCCCTGGCATCACCACCGTCCTGTAACCCGCACGCACCCACCTCCCCACCCTCCCAGAGGGCGATTGAACCCCAGCCGCCAGCATCCACCTCGCACCCCACCCTGCACACACACGTCACCAACTGCGGACCCCCTGTGCAGCTTACACTGTGCATTATCTGTCCCCCCAGGAGAAGGCAGCCACAACCGCTGGGGGCGTGAGAGGACCAGAGGGGGCCCGCCGGACCTACAGTCCCTCACTGTCGCAGAGCAGAACGAGATGGACCTGGTGGGGTGGGAGAACAAGCAGTCACCCAGGTGGAGGTCGGCATGGGACAACCAAGTGACCGCCAATGAATTGCAATGTCCCTGTAGCACATGAGTTACCCCCGTCTCACACACCATGCCTACCTACGATCTCACCATGCGTCTTATCTTCAGTCTGCAGGATCACCTTCCGACGAGGCAGGGCCATCTGTGGACCCTCGGACCCCACCTGCAGAAGAGCAGGGCCGTCCAAGCTCCCGTGCCCCCAGGCGCAATCCCGCAACACCCGGAAGCACTATCCAGGGATGACACTGACTTCTCATCACTGCTGACCCTCCAGGGACTCTCACCTCGGTGGGTCATTGTAATGAAGAGGCTCCTGGGGCACTATCTGGTGTGCATGTCACAAAGGCAGCGGTAGGTCAGGTGAAGGTAGGAATCCCTGATGGGGCAAACACAGAGGGCAACCCGATCCCATGGACTTGCTGCCGTCCAGATGGATTTCAGACTTCTGAAAAGGGCGGTCCCATCAATGCTGGAGATGCGGACACGGAGCCGGGGACTACATGAGGGGGTGTCAGCAACATTCCAGAACCTGCAGGCGCAGTTGGTGGAGTCCAACTGCAGGAGCAGTAGATGGTGCCAATAATGCCTGCTACCCAGGCCAAATGAACCACGGAGTCCCCGGAGCTCGCTTCAGCCATTCCGTGATGGAAGCCTTGGGTGCAAGGGTCACGGCCATGGGCCTGGATCTCCAAGGCCTGGGGAAAAGTGTGCCGGTGGCGGCTGAGGCACAGAAAAGGGTAGCCATGCCACAGGCAGCCATGTACCAGGGCCACATGGGCATTGCTGCTGTGCTGCAGAGGTTGGCCCAGTCACAGCGGCCATGGTTGCAGGCATCGAGAGTATTGGTATGGCGCTGGCTGACCTGAACCACACACAGGGGGTCACGGCACAGTCACTGACAGATCTGGCACAGTCTCAGAGGGATGTGGCACTCTCCCTGTGCTCCATGGCCATGCTCATGAGCCTCTGGTCGCGATGAGGGTGGGCATCCAGGACTGGTAGCGCCAGTTGACGACGGAGCCGGCGGAGCTCGCTTTAGCCGTACCCCCGTCCCATGGAGTAGCCTGGGGGTCATCGGGCAGCCCAAAGGAGGAGGAAGTGATAGGGCCCGTGCCGGTAACACCCGCAGGAGTGGTCTCGGAATACTGCAGCACCTCTGAATCACCCCACCTGATCCAGGTGCATCCGATGAGCAGAACAGGGTGGCACTACATCACCTGTGACACCCGGCAGCCGGCTGGGCCCTTTCAGCCCCGGTCCCTCCAGAGGACGGCTGCCAAAAGTGACCAGGCCACAGGAGGGAATACGCACTGGCCTCCTCCACATCCAATGTACCGCCTGGGGACCACTTGGAAGGAGCATTAAGACATGGAAGATTAGAAAATTAGACACCAGCTAAGATGGCACGGGTGTCGCAGACAGGATAGCATTAGGGACCAGTGCACAATACTTGTATACAGCACAATAAACACCTGGGGCTGGATTCTCCCCTACCCGGCGGGGTGGGGGGTCCCGGCGGGATGGAGTGGCGTGAACCACTCCGGCGTTGGGCCACCTCCAAAGGTGCGGAATCCTCCGAACCTTTAGGGGCCAAGCCCTCACCTTGAGGGGCTAGACCAGCGCCGGAGTGGTTGGCGTGGGGGGGGGGTGTCTCCTCCACGTCGGCCATCGTGGAGGCTGATGCCCGACGCAGATGGAAAAGTGTGCCAGATCGGCCCGCACCCCCCCCCCCCCAGGACCCCGGAGACCGCCCGCGCCGACTGGTCCCACCGGTAAATACCTTGTTTAATTCACGTCGGCGGGACCGGCATAACAGCAGCGGGACTGCCTCGGTCCTCTATCTGAATGGTGTGGGGGAGCGACTGGAGGCAGAGGGTGAGCAGATACTGGGAGTGGGCCTGGTGTGGGAGGCTGGTGGTGTGGGGTAGGGATGTTGGAGGAAAGCAGAGGGCAGAGCCCCCAGGGCAGTCTGACGTTCCCCCCGGGGTTGCCTGCAGAGGCAGCAGGGGATGGGGCTAGAGTGGTGGGGCGCTATGTGATAGGGCCTATCCAGTGAGTGTCCCATTACCACCCCCATAACCAGCTGCCCCTCCAGCTCACCCCTCACCCCCACCCTACGATGGAGCTGGGCGAGGGGGGTGGGCAATTGTTGAGACACAGCTGTAATGTACTGTGGGCCCTGTGCGTGACACACAGATTGTGCCATCTTGACCAAGGTCAGGATGGATGGGAGCAGGGGTTCAGTGTGCAGGCAGGGCCTGGAGACAGCCAGTGGTCCTGCGGAGTGGGCTGGCTGATAGTGTCACTGGTGGGGCCTCTGCACTGAGATGGGCAGTGTTCCAGGGAGGTTGCCAAAGGCCATGGTGCATGCGGTTGCTCCCCGGTCTGGGTTCTGCTCGTCCCCTGCTTCCCCTGCAGCAGACCAGCGCTTCTGATGAGTGAACTGGGTGGTGCCAACACCTGGTGGGCCACTGGTTTATGCATGGCCATGCCCATTCTGTTGATGGGTTAGTTGGGGTCTGGAGGTTCCTCACGGGTTGGCCTGGGGGGCCCCCATAAGACCAGTGGTACTCTGCACATTGACAGGACACAGTGGGCAGTCTGCAGAGTGCGCAGCCAGATGGCTGCCTTGCAGGTCATGGCAATGGCAGTCCGTGCCCGCCATCCATAGTCTCAGATGGGGATATTCCGAACCCACGGCCCATCTCTGGGACGCCCCCCCACTACTCCCCCCGGCCCTGTCTGATGTGCCCCAGCCAGCGGCATTACTGTCAGCCTGCTATTGTAGCGCAATCGCTTCACAGCTCCAGGGTCCCAGGTTCGATTCCGGCTTGGGTCACTGTCTGTGTGGAGTCTGCATGTTCTCCCTGTGTGTGCGTGGGTTTCCTCCGGGTGCTCCGGTTTCCTCCCACAGTCCAAAGATGTGCAGGTTAGGTGGATTGGCCATGCTAAAGTGCCCTTCGTGTCCAAAATTGCCCTTAGTGTTGAGTGGGGTTACTGGGTTATGGGGATAGGGTGGAGCTATGGGCTTGGGTGGGGTGCTCTTTCCGAGAGCCGGTGCAGATGTGATGGGCCGAATGGCCTCCTTCTGCACTGTAAATTCTATGAAGTGAACCACGCTGGCATCACTTCTGCCTGGCAGGGGCCTGTAGATTGCTGGGCCAAACCCGGTAATGATATGTTAAAGATTGAAAATGTAGGTTTTGCATGCCAACACCAGCGTGGGGTGTGGAGCATGTTGATGCTGCCAGCGAGGCTCTGGAGCATGGTGAACGGTTCAATGCCCAGCGCCACACTAGATTTTCGGCTGGCATCCGATTCTACGCCCGATCAATTCACGATTCCGGTGCCATGAAGCGGAGAATCCGGGGCGGTGGTTAGCACTGCTGCCTATGGCGCTGAGGACCCGGGTTCGATCCCAGCCCCAGGTCACTGTCCGTACGGAGTTTGCACATTCTCCCCATGTTCACACCCACAACCCAAAAGATGTTCAGGTCAGGTGGATTGGCCATGCTAAATTACCACTTAATTGGAAAAAAAATTATTGGTTACCCTAAATTTAAAAAAAGAATAAAGTGGAGAATCCAGCTCTACATCTCTATAAAGGTCATTAATTCTAAAATAATTATAGTATGTTTAAAAATATTTCCCCAATGTCTTTGCATTTATAGTGTATGACTCTTCATTCGTACGTCAGAGTTAGTAATTGCTCCCATTATCTGAATAGGAAAATATTTACACCTTTGAATATTTATTAGCACCTCAATATTAGATGCAACATTGCTCCTGATTTTGTAATGTCGGACATATATATAGTGAAGTAAATGGGAGAGCAACTTCAGGAGTCCGCACATGCCCAATTAAACATGTTCAAAAGTTGCTGTTGTCATGACAACAGGAAGCCATGTCTGATTGAGAGCTACCCACAACTACATCAGCTAACCACAGATACATTGACTTGTTTAAAGAAGGTCTGTTTTTTTTAATGCAAAAAAAGACTCTGATCATAACATAGCTGCCACAAAGTCACCTGTCTGCTAATATTGTAAACTTCTCTGGAAAGTCTATACGAATTGCACTACAGATCTGTTATATTGAATTTCACACCTGGGGACAGGTGGGAGTTTGCGGTGGTGTCAAGGTCTACTTCAAACAGGGACACTCTTGAAAGGGAGACATTAAAGATTCAAACTGCAGGAGTTTCATCAACAGTGGCAGGGTAGCACAGTGGTTAGCACTGTTACTTCACAGCGCCGGGGTCCCACATTCGATTCCCGCTTGGGTCACTGTCTGTGTGGAGTTTGCACGTTCCCCCCGTGTCTGCGTGGGTTTCCTCCGGGTGCTCCAGTTTCCTCCCACAAGTCCCAAAAGACGTGCTTTCGTTAGGTGAATTGGACATTCTGAATTCTCCCTCAATGTACCTGAACAAGCACCGGAATGTGGTGACAAGGGGATTCTCACAGTAACTTCATTGCAGTGTTAATGTAAGCCTACTTGTGACACTAACAAAGATTATTATTATTAGATACTCATCAGACATTCAAAACCCCTATGAAGGTTGAAATAACCCCCATCTCTTATTAATTTATGTCTTGAGATGCATCAAAGATTTTGAAGATGAAAAGGTCAGAAAATGCATCTGCAATAATGAATGCAAGACATACTAATTAAATTAAATCCTGGGAATATACAGAGAGAAATTTTAAAACTTGTTCTGCCAAGCAGAATAAGATCAAGAAAAAAATTGAGAAGAAAGAAACACGACAGTCATTAAAACACAGCTGGAAAAGAGAAGAGACTATACATCTCTTCCTCCAGCTTTCTCTGGAAGCTAAAACGTGTCTTCAACTCCAGAATTCTACAGGAAACCAACTGACTTCAACTGGCTGCAACGTTCAATCATCTACACCTCAAAGACAAGCAAAGGACTTAATTATATATTCATTTAACTTTGGATTAGACTAACTGCCTTACTCCTGGGGCTGGATTCCCTAGTCGGCGTGCCGAAATCACGTTCGGCGATTAGCCGGAGAATCACAGTTCCCAACTAAATCGGGGGGCCGGCGCCGCTTTTGCAATGCCCTTCTCCCTCCAACATGGCATACCCTCATAGTATGCCGCGCCACCTATCAACGGCCTCAGGACATTGCCTGAGGACCCCCTCCCCCGATGCTCCGCCCCTGACTGGCTGAGTTCCCAATGGCGTCGGTCGTGTGTGGTCTCATCGTCGGGAACTCGCGTGACAGCTGCGGACTCAATCCAGCACCGCCACAATCGGGGCAGGGCTGATCCGCAGGCAGTGGAGGATTTTATTAGGGGCTGGGGGCACTGTGGGGGGGGTGGTCTGGGGCGCGCGAGCCAGCCAAAGGGGCGGCACTATTTTGTGGGCCGGGTCCGCAGGCAGCCTCTGCCATGTAGCATGGCAAGGCCGCTGCAGGCCGCCACTGTGCGTATGCGCCACCATGGACCCGGCAATTCTACGGGCCGTATCGGCAACAAGAGCTGGGTGCTCTACACTGCCGGCATGCTAGCCCCCAGCAAAACGGGAAATTGGTGGCTGTTTTATGCCATTTTTGCCACTGTCCCTATGTCGGCATGGGGACACAGCCCCAGAATCGGAGAATCCAGCTCTGATATCTGTGTGTCTCAGTGCGTCATTATTTTGCTGCAGTTTAGGAATAATAACCTTACTCTATCTTTGATTCATGGAGAACTGATTTGATTGGTTCTTTATTAACAAATTTGGATTGGAAAAGGCACTAACAGGGAAAATAAATTCTAAAACCTTTGAGGTGACCAGCCGTAGGGGCTAAACAGAAGGGGAGTTAACTCATACTTCCAGTTAACTCCTCTTCCAGTCATAACACTAACCAATCTGCCTGCCTGTATTAATCCTCACAAGATCCACAGGGATGACCTGATTGATCTCCCCATGGGGCTCGTGGAATACGAGCTCCCCAGCTGGTAGGCTCATAGAATCAACCTTTAAAAACCAGCCCGGATTGGGACCACCATGATTGGTAGTCCCGGTTGGGACCTATGTGCTGTATGCTTTGTTGCAGTCTTTTCTTTGGTTATAAATAAAGCTCCACTTGAATCACCTTCTCTGATCTCCTGAGCTTTTACACTAGCGTCAAGGAAAACCGGTGCTGTGATTCTGGACTTCTAAACTGCACTTGCATTCCTCAGCACGAGAGCAAGTTCAGAGAGAATTTTAAAATGATGCTTTGTGGAAGGCTAGAGGCCTTTGATGCAGGCGTGGAAGATTGGGCACAGTGTACCCAACAAATGAAATGGTACAGCAGTTATCATGGCGGATTTTAATCTATATGTCAATTGGTTTAACCAGGTCGGTCAAGGCAACCTTGAGGAGGAGTTTATAGAATGTATCCGCGATAGTTTCCTAGAACAGTATGTAATGGAACCTACGAGGGAACAAGCGGTTCTAGATCTTGTCCTGTGTAATGAGACAGGATTGAGTCATGATCTCATAGTTAGGGATCCTCTCGGAAGGAGCGATCACAATATGGTGGAATTTAAAATACAGGTGGAGGGTGAGAAGATAAAATCAAATACTAGTGTTTTGTGTTTAAACAAAGGAGATTACAATGGGATGAGAGAGGAACTAGCTAAGGTAGACTGGGCGCAAAGACTTTATGGTGGAACAGTTGAGGAACAGTGGAGAACCTTCCAAGCGATTTTTCACAGTGCTCAGCAAAGGTTTATACCAACAAAAAGGAAGGATGGTAGAAAGAGGGAAAATCGACCATGGATATCTAAGGAAATAAGGGAGAGTACCAAATTGAAGGAAAAAGCATACAAAGTAGCAAAGATTAGTGGGAGACTAGAGGACTGGGAAATCTTTAGGAGGCAACAGAAAGCTACTAAAAAAGCTATAAAGAAGAGTAAGATAGAGTATGGGAGTAAACTTGCTCAGAATATAAAAACAGACAGTAAAAGTTTTTACAAATATATAAAACAAAACAGAGTAGCTAAGGTAAATATTGGTCCTTTAGAGGATGAGAGGGGAGTTTTAATAATGGGAGATGAGGAAATGGCTGAGGAACTGAACAGGTTTTTTGGGTCGGTCTTCACAGTGGAAGATACAAATAACATGCCAGTGACTGATAGAAATGAGGCTATGACAGGTGAGGACCTTGAGAGGATTGTTATCACTAAGGAGGTAGTGATAGGCAAGCTAATGGGGCTAAAGGTAGACAAGTCTCCTGGCTCTGATGGAATGCACCCCAGAGTGCTAAAAGAGATGGCTAGGGAAATTGCAGATGCACTAGTGATGATTTACCAAAATTCACTAGACTCTGGGGTGGTCCCGGTGGATTGGAAATGAGCAAACATGACACCACTGTTTAAAAAAGGGAGGTAGGCAGAGAGCAGGAAATTATAGGCCAGTGAGTTTTACTTCGGTAGTAGGGAAGATGCTGGAATCTATCATCAAGGACGAAATAGCGAGGCATCTGGATAGAAATTGTCCCATTGGGCAGACGCAGCATGGATTCATAAAGGGCAGGTCGTGCCTAACTAATTTAGTGGAATTTTTTGAGGACATTACCAGTGCAGTAGATAACGGGGAGCCAATGGATGTGGTATATCTGGATTTCCAGAAAGCCTTTGACAAGGTGCCACACAAAAGGTTGCTGCATAAGATAAAGATGCATGGCATTAAGGGTAAAGTAGTAGCATGGATAGAGGATTGGTTAATTAATAGAAAGCAAAGAGTGGGGATTAATGGGTGTTTCTCTGGTTGGCAATCAGTAGCTAGTGGTGTCCGTCAGGGATCCGTGTTGTGCCCATAATTGTTCACAATTTACATAGATGATTTGGAGTTGGGGACCAAGGGCAACGTGTCCAAGTTTGCAGGTGACACTAAGATGAGTGGTAAAGCGAAAAGTGCAGAGGATACTGGAAGTCTGCAGAGGGATTTGGATAGGTTAAGTGAATGGGCTATGGTCTGGCAGATGGAATACAATGTTGACAAATGTGAGGTTATCCATTTTGGTATGAATAAACAGCAAACGGGATTATTATTTAAGCGATAAAATATTAAAGCATCTGCTGTGCAGAGAGACCTGGGTGTGCTAGTGCATGAGTCACAGAAAGTTGGTTTACAGGTGCAACAGGTGATTAAAAAGGCAAATAGAATTTTGTCCTTCATTGCTAGAGGGATGGAGTTTAAGACTAGGGTGGTTATGCAGCAATTGTATAAGCTGTTAGTGAGGCCACACCTGGAGTATTATGTTCATTTTTGGTCTCCTTACTTGAGAAAGGACGTACTGGCACTGGAGGGTGTGCAGATTCACTAGGTTAATCCCAGAGCTGAAGGGGTTGGATTACGAGGAGAGGTTGAGTAGACTGGGACAGTACTCATTAGAATTTGGAAGGATGAGGGGGTATCTTATAGAAACATATAAAGTTATGAAGGGAATAGATAGGATAGATGTGGGCAGGTTGTTTCCACTGGCGGGTGAAAGCAGAACTAGGGGGCATAACCTCAAAATAAGGGGAAGTAGATTTAGGACTGAGTTTAGGAGGAACTTCTTCACCCAAAGGGTTGTGAATCTATGGAATTCCTTGCCCAGTGAAGCAGTTGAGGCTCCTTCATTAAATGTTTTTAAAGTAAAGATAGATAGTTTTTTGAAGAATAAAGGGATTAAGGGTTATGGTGTTCGGGCCGGAAAGTGGAGCTGAGTCCGCAAAAGATCAGCCATGATCTCATTGAATGGTGGAGCAGGCTTGAGGGGCCAGATGGCCTACTCCTGCTCCTAGTTCTTATGTTCTTATAAATGCGTTATTTCCTCCGGGAGAATGATACTGCAGGAGATGACTATCAAAAGGTAATACCCCTGACGGCCTGCGGAGCCCCAAGCTTCAATGTGTTCAAAAGCCTTAACTACTGTCACAGGCTGACTTGACGGTGCATACAGAAGGCGATGAAGATGTAGTTGAAGATTTGGAGTTCTCTGATGAAGACTAATGGAATAGGTGTATATGAATGTGGTAAACCACGTGATTATATTATCTGGACTGTACTGTATCATACATGCCTGGGCTTGTCCAGGTTGGCTCCGCCTGTGGCTCCTCCCCTCGAGGCTTCTGTATAAAAGTGGCAGGTCTCCGTCTCCAGCCCCAGTTCGGGTCCAGGGGCTGGAGACTTGCTGTTTAGTGTGTTAAAGCCTCAGTTAACTTCATCGACTCATCGTGTATTATTGATGGTGTATCAATGAATCCTGGAGTTGATGAAAGTTCTGCACTCATTGTTAGTTTATCAATGTATTGTTGCTGACTACTGCCTGGATGACTCTGAACTGCCCAGTCCTCAAGAGGAAAAATCCGAGAAAAATTGTTAACAGACAAAATGGTGAAACCATGAGTGATCATCCCCTATATCCTCTTCATACAGGTGCAATGTGCCTCTCCATTCATCTGAGGAAAGAGCTGCGCTCCGGAAGCTCGTGTTTGAAACAAACCTGTTGGACTTTAACCTGGTGTTGTAAGACTTCTTACTATACCCTCTTCAAACATGTGCTTCCCCAATTACACACATATAAAAACCAACAAACCAAAACCATTTGATGCTTTTCAGTAGTCGCGTTGATAATAGCCCAGTGACAGAAATTGGCCAAGTCCGTAGCAACTGGAATTGTGATAGATAATTCCAGATGGTTTCTATTGGATCAGGAATAGTTGATGCTGATCTGTACGAAGTTGTCCTTCAATTATGAGACTGTAGTATATCATCCAATCGGGATTGGCAACTAGCCTGATCTACAAATTTCAACGGTTCACATGTAGAACAATACTGAATTAAAATGACATGTCCAGGGTGACCTCTATGCTTGATGTGTATACTTGTATGTTATTTCCCAATAATTCTTAGTTATTTTATATTAAAATTCTACCAGACAGCCCCAGATTTGAACACCTTTCATGAGCTTGTAGAGCTTGTTGCGGACCATTACGACCCTAAACTATCAGTGATTGTGCAGAGATACCGGTTCAACACGGCCGGGCGAACCCCAGGGGAATCGGTCACAGAATATCTGACGCGTCTTCGCAAACTGGCTGAGCACTTTGGCTACAGCCCATCCCTCTCGGAGATGTTGCGAGACTGCCTAGTGTGTGGCGTTAATAACATGGTGACCCAATTGAAATTGTTGGTGGGACCGTCCTTGGATTTAAAAAGGGTCATAAAATTATCCCTCTCTCGTGGAAAAGTGGAAAGGATGGTCCAGGAACTCCAGGATTTCATGAACTTTAAAGTAAATAGCGTTGGCTGCCCCCCCCATTCCGGCAAACATCCCCCAAGAGCAGGACCTATGCAACCCAATCGGCACCTGAGCAATGTTGTGGTTAGAACCATTGCAGCCCCACAAACTCCTCCCCTGAAATCCAGGGCAACCAGAATCGACAGTGAATGCACGTCCTGGTCGGATGACACAACTATCCCGAGCCAGGACTCTAAATAATGCCCAGCCCAATGAGGATGATTGCAGGCAACTGAATTGCATTAATGCACCAAAAGTAGTCTCAATTAATATAACCCACCAAGTGACCGCCAACTTCGATATGGAAATTATCTTAATTGTCACAAGTCGGCTTACATTAACACTGCAATTAAGTTGCTGTGAAAAGCCCCTAGTCGCCACATTCCAGCACCTGTTCGGGTACACAGAGGGAGAATTCAGAATGTCCAAATTACCTAACAGCATGTCTTTCAGGACTTGTGGGAGGAAACCGGAGCACCCAGAGGAAACCAACGCAGACACGGGGAGAACGTGCAGACTCCGCACAGACAGTGACCCAAGCCCGGAATCGAACCTGGGAAGCTGGCGCTGTGAAGCAACAGTGCTAACCACCGTGCTACCGTGTCGCCCATATAAGAACAGCATCAAAGGACTCGTCCGGGATCTTCCAGACAAAATAAGTCATATACCGAGGACACTGGGTTGACAATGTCGAGTTGAGCCCAGTCGAAGTGAAAGTCCGAACAAGCCCAAATGCCAGAGGATGCAACAGAGCTAAGGTCATTCCTAGGGCTCATTGATTATTATGGAATATTGATTCCACATCTGGCAACTATACTGGCACCTCTACATTTGCTCTTAAAGAAGAACCAAAAATGGGCTTGGAAGAGGCCACATGAAGAAGCATTTTCTAAAGTAAAGCACCAACTATTATCCTCCAGGCTATGGACGCATTATGATCCATCATACTCACAGCGACACCTCCCCATATGGCATCAGGGGACTGTTGTTCCATCACTGGGGCGATGAGACAGAGTGGTCAATTAGACCTTGGCCGGCACAGAGCACCCGCCCATCCCCCACCCGTTCCTGCCAGTAGCAGATTAAGTTGCGTTGGCACTGAATTTCATGGAGACATTGGCCAGGATTCTCCGACCCCGCGCCGGGTCGGAGAATCCCCGGGGGGACGTGAGAATAGTGCCCCGCCGCCCATACGCCAGCTTCACCATTCTCCCCCGCTGATTCTCGGGCGCCCACGGAATTCCTGCCGCGCCAGTCGGGGGCCGTTGAAAGCGGCCTCCCCGGCGATTCTCCGGGCCCTGACGGGCCGAATGGCCGCTGAGTTCGGCCGAGTCCGGCCGGCGTGGGTTTCGTATTGTCCCACCCGGCGGGACCTCAGAGATCTGTCTGCGGTGGCCGTCCTGGAGAGGGTGGCAGGGGGATCCGACCCGGGGGGGAGGGGGGGCCAAGGTGACCTGGCCCACGATCAGGGCCTACCAATTGGCGGACAGGCTGGTTCTATGGGGGCCTGTGTTCCTCTGCGCCAGGCCCCTGTACGGCTCCGCGATATTTCACGGGGGCCGACGCAGAGAAGGGAACCCCGCGCATGCGCGGAATCATGCCCGCTGTAGCGGTAATGCTACGGTTAAGTGGGGTTACTGGCTTACGGGGATGAGGCGTGGGCTTAAGTAGGGTGCTGTTTCCAAGGGCCGGTGCAGACCGGGTGGGCCAAATGGCCTCCTTCTGCACGATAAATTTTATAATTCTATGATTCTATGAAAAATTTAGAGCAGGTATGTTCAGATGTAAGTGAAAATTTAATAATAATAATCTTTTATTGCCACAAGTAGGCTTACATTAACACTGCGATGAAGTTGCTGTGAAAAGCCCCTAGTCGCCACATTCCGGCTCCTGTTCGGGCACACAGAGGGAGAATTCAGAATGTCCAAATTACCTAACAGCATGTCTTTCGGGACTTGTGGGAGGAAACCGGAGCACCCGGAGGAAACCCACGTAGACATATGCAGACTCCGCCGGGAATCGACCCTGGCGCTGTGAAGCAACAGTGCTAACCACTGTGCTACTGTGCCACCCATGATCAGCGTTAAATATTATATACTGTTGAAACAACCTTTCCGGCCCAGAAAATTTAGTTTTACAAGTGTGGAGTGTCACTTCTTATGAATGTTGATTAATTTTTTTAAATTTCTGTCTCTTTTATCTCTCTCTTTTACCTCTATTTCTTGCTCTCACACTCTCTTTCTCTCAATCCAACCTTTTTTGCACTCTCAACATTATTTATGTCTCCTGGTTCAGATTTTGTCTGTAAGATTTTAACTCACTCAAAACTCATCCATTTAAAGAGAAATAGCATTGGGCCTGGCATTGCTCAGGGAGACTTCTTCATTGATTGAAGAGTACCCAATTGCTAACCCTGATTACACATGCCCTCCTGTAGAGCATACCGTGCAGGATCAGCCAACATTTGGCAGCAGATAGAAGCTCCAAATCCTGTGAAGCCTGTGAGCAGTTGCCAGCATAGTGAAGGTCTTTTCAGGCTATTATTGATGCAATGCACTTTGCTTAAAACCTGTGTTTCCTTATTTTCTGAAACATTATTGGGGTGCACTTTTCTCCTTTTCGGAAAAGATTGTTGAGAGAAACGCACTTGTGTAGCAACATACAACACATGAATGAGGGACACAAGTCTGACCCTACCACAGTGTATGGGACAAGGCAGGCATAGGGAAAATGCCTACTTGGTAGGGAGAGCTATAATTGGTCGTCTTTACTTACCAGCTCTCACATATCACTTGGCAGTTGACTAACGGCATTACTGCTAATGACTGAAGATGCTCTTGGTTGCAAAATAAAACAATATCAGTAATCCCACAAGGTAGAAAGATCAAATGACTCCTGAGTGAGAAACGGAACGATTGACAACATAGATCTCCGCAGTCAGTTTTTTTTAAATTGGGAAAGGCAGAGTATATAGCTAACTCAAAGCCCGCAGTGATATTGTGGAATTTAGTGAATCAAAAAAATATTAGACAACCGTTTCTTTACTGTTTTATTAAATCTGTATTTGTTTGTCTGAAGAAATTATAGGTGCTCATCTTCTCCCAGTTCGAGATTCAGGAATGGGTCTAAATCAAGATCTCTAATGTTTACCCCTTTTAAGATTCACCAATCAATTCACTGAACAATTACAGAAAGATCATAGTAGAATGAGAACACCCCTAGTTGCCATTTGGCTACAAATATAATCCAATATATATGCAGCATGGTCATTAATATTAAGAGCAGCAATGATATGATTCAGTGCTTGTCTGTGGCCTATAGATGACCCCACCATTAAACAAACCTGAAAACACAAATTGTACTTTAACCTCATCTTCCAATATTGTTAATTTGACAGGAAATTATCCCATTAGTTATTTATAACACTGTGCAGACAATAATACTGATTTTGGTGACTGCCTCAGCCCTCATTAACATGTTTTGCACATTGCACCATATAGATATGGTGACAGTAAATTAATACTTGCAACTCAGATAAACTGCACAAGATCTCTTTTCCATTGTGTTGCAGAATAAGAAGACTTTATTCTGCCTGGGTGCATAACATTATTCAATATAATTATTTCATACAAGTGGTGTAATTAGTTTCTATTTTATCAGTAATCCCACAGGGTAGAAAGATGAAATGACTCCTGAGTGAGAAAGTGGAATGATTGAACAACATAGATCTTCACTGTCAGTGAGAAGCTTTGGAGCCCTCAGGTGTTTCTGTGCAACATAACTTTTAAGAGGCCAGAGGTCAAAGACACTGAATGGTTCACCGTTGAATCTGCAAATTGCTGATTCTCACTGCAATATATTTTCAATACCTACTATGCAACACAATTCATCATGATATATCAATACCTAAAAGAACACCAAGGTAGAATGGGATAATATGTAAGTAGTCAAAAAACGAGATTGTAAAAGACTCGAGAGATTCATGTGTAGTGCAATGCATGTTACTGATTCACAGTGATTCCATTACAGATACCTATCCTGGCAACTTTACTCCATGAAACCTGCGCACAGCAAACTTCAATTAACAAGATAAACAGAACTCCAACCATGCTTCCACCCTCTATTCACAAGATAAATATGGATGGCATGGACCATCTCTCCCAGTTCAACTCATCCATCCTAGAATGACATGCAAACATATGTAGTAGGAGCAGGGGGAGGTCATTCAGCCTCCTCCACCATTGATAACATACATTATAAGAGTGACTACAACTCAAAAGTATTGATTAACTGTAAAGTGATTTGGGACATAGTGAACAATGAAGCATAAATGTAGATTTTCTCTTTCTTTCATTACACTTACAAGCAGTAGGCAGACTGATGGTAACAATGGTGAAATTGGAGGCCCAATGCTCATTCTTTAAGGATAATTAATCACAGAGAAATCAACTGATGTTAGGAAAGTGGCTACAAAGAAATTGCTACATTTACAAAATGATTCAACTGTACAGCTAACCCTTCCCAACACCCTTTCCAATGCTCCCCTCTAACCTTGCCATAACCTCTCCTCAATCCCTTTCCAATCTCCCCCAACCCCCTTCTAACTTCCCCCCACCCTCCCCCACCAACAACATCCCCCACTGTATTTGACTGAAGTGCAAGTCTAAATTCTAGACTATGGGCTGGATTCGTCCGCCCCACCTGCAGCAAGAACACAACGTGCGGAACATGGACCTTGTAAAGGTCCATTGACCTCGGGCGGGAATTTACGGTCAGCAGACAGGCGCGGCCGGAGAATACCACCCTCTGTCGTCACATTCTGGAGTGTGGTTTAAATCGCAACCTTCCGACTCAGGGCCGGTTGACACTTGACTGTGTTACAACATCTATAGAGACCAATAACTTTTAGGGAGAAATTCAAACTTCCAGGAATTAGCTGAAAGGATTATACTTGTGACAATAAAGATTATTATTAATTAAATATGTCCAGATTTAAAGCTTTTCAAAAAATTTATTGTATCAAATGACTAAAAACACTATTCACGCAACAACATTTTCATGTGTTGGTAACTCATAATTTATAACAGGTTTTTTCAAAGTTTGAGTGCAGGTGGTCAAGGATGGGTGTCGGGAGGGTCGCAGAGCGATTGGTCGTGCCATGTCCATGGTGGTCCCAATTGCGGGAGACGTGCCAACAGCCACTGCTGGCTTTTAATTTGAGAATGGTGACTGCTGCTATCTTTTAAATAAAAATAAATTAGGCGTCAGCCAGAAGCAGCAACAGTGAGCAGGTCAGCCCCCTACATGTGCATTTAATGTCAAGCGTCCTGTCCATGCTTTTGGTGGCAAATCATGCAGCAGACCTGTCGGCAAGCAAGGCAAGTGGGCTTGAAGGTGGATCATTTTCTTACAAGTCAGAGATGGCCAGAGACTCAAATAGGCAGTGTACCTACTCGACAGGATCTCACAACAGAACTTGCTGGAGAGAGCTGCACAGGAGAGTCCAGGGCAGAACAGAGCAGTGCTAGTGTCAGCTCTGTACAGAGCTGTGGGGCTTCTGATTAACAGCTTACAAAGACGAAACTTAACTTGGGAACAAAGCAGTGTAAAGATGATATCTTGAGGTATGGTTTTGTCAATTGTGTCAACGCAAATGCAGATGCAAGGCCCATGCGTGTTATAACAATACATTATAATTGTGACTACAACTCAAGAGTACTGAATTAACTGTAAAATGATTCGGGAGAAGTACTGGAAAATGAGAGAAGTTTCAGATTTTGAATGAGAAGTGGTGGGTGAAAAACTGTTTTTTGAGGTTTAGATCCAGAAATCAGTTATTAATTTACAGCTGACTCTAAATGAAAAGATGACACTGCTGTACCTGACCTGTGATACCACATTAAAAATGCGCCAAAGGTTCATGCAACTGTCAGTATTCTGGAGTAGCATCTCCGAGGAGTATCCAGTACAGAGTAAAACAAGCATTTTGTTGCTGTTGCCCTTTACGATGACCTGCATGTGCGAGGTTGGACATTCTGTCTTCACAAATATGAAGATTGCACAAAGGAACTGGCTATAGCCTACACCTGATATGTGCATTGCCTTCTTCTCCTGTGAACTCGATTCAAGTGAGATCATGAAGACCAAGCAGGGTCTCCCCTTTTGCATTAAAGGTAATTGAACATGATTCATGTCGTAAAGGCCGACCGGTGTGAGTTGCGAAAGTCGGCCAGTGTGAGTGATGGAGGTCAGTATGCGTAGGCCCCAAAGGAAGGCCAGTTGGCAAAAGTGAGTCCAGAGAAAAAATGTTTTGATAAACACTGCTTTAAACTATAGAAATAATTGGTTTCCTGGTACTTATCACTCTTCCCGGAATTACAGGTCTGATAGGAAACAGTTTAATTGGTACGGCATGGTAGCATAGTGGGTAGCACTGTTGCTTCATAGCTCCAGGGTTCCAGGTTCCATTCCCGGCTAGGGTCACTGTCTGTGTGGAGTCTGCACGTTCTCCCTGTGTCTGCGTGGGTTTCCTCCGGGTGCTCCGGTTTCCTCTCTCAAGTCCCAGAAAACGTGCTGCTAGGTAATTTGGACATTCTAAATTTTCCCTCTGTGTATCCGAACAGGCGCTGGAATGTGGCGACTAGGGGATTTTCACAGTGACTTCATTTCATGTTAATGGAAGCCTACTTGTGACAATAAAGATTATTGTTACTGTTGCTCCCAACTTTCGGTGGGTTGCTTTCTTTTTACATTCCCAGCCAGATGTCTTCTAATGCAAAAAGTGTCTCTCCCTATGAGGGTTGCACTGTACATATCTTCATCCAGCTCCAAGCTAGGCAAATATTCCAAACTCTTTTAACTACTCAGGAAAACTGTCTTCAAACTGACCATGAGATGCCATCTATGTTCTGTGTGGTGAATGATAGATTTAACATTTCCTCTGATAAAGGACAGGGCAGGCTAATGTTGTCTTTCCTTCCACTCTACTTCTCAGTTGGTTGCAGACCAGAAAAAACCTTCTGTCTGTGATAGCTCTAAGTTCATAGGGAAGCCTGTAACCTGATCTCAAAATGTCTTCCTCTGTCCTATTCTCCATGGCAATGGAAAATACATTATTAGCTTTGTATCTAAGTAGAAATGCTAATTAGTTATCTTTGATCACAACTGCCTTTCTTCTTAGAAATAAAGGGATAGGTTTCAACATAACCAATTACAATTTGATAGCAGTATCTTTCTGGGACTTTCGGAGGTGCAGGGTCTACGCATTGCTGAGCACCGAGCCAATTGTGAGTCACCTGAATCGCAGTGCCCGGTGTGATCCGGATCACGCGCTCGCTGGACATGATCCAGATAATGATATTTAAATGAGCAATCAGGCAGATACCACACTAACCTGGTGCCCAGGAGTCAATGTCCACACCGGCAAGGTCTCCACAAGCAGAAACCAGTCGTAATGGCCACACGAGCATCTTGGAGGCCATTAAACCCCCGGGTGGTCGGGAACAGGAACGGGCAGTACTCAGGCACTGCCAGGGTGTGAGGGGCACTTACTAGGGGCCAGATTGGAAGTGCCAGGGCCTGAGGGGGGACCATGCCCATGAAAGGAGGGGTGAATGGGGTATGAAGGGTGGGAAGGTGATGGAGAGGTATGAAGGCACCTCAGAAAGGTTGGGGAGGTGAAGAGGGTGCCTCCTGAAAGGGAGGGCCTGAAAGGGTGATGAGGTGGGTCTGAATAGGTGGAGCCCTCAGTGATTCCATATTAGGGTGTCTTCACTTGGGTGGGCAATACCCACCCATGTCTGCACGGGGTGGAATTGCCCATGGGTGGGAGCTGTGAAGGACCCTCAAGCTCATTTAGAGATCGGAGGACTATTTCAATATAATGCCTCCATCTCTGAGAAGCCAGTCTCACCGGTGGGTTCAGCTCCCCACTGCTGGAAACATTTCTAAGCGTGGACTAGTCTGGGAAGAAACTCCTCAAGGCCCAAAAAATGGGCGAGTCAACAGGAAAAAAACAGAGTCCGCTTTTGGGTACATTTAGCGGAGTGTTTCTCTGTGGCTACAATTCCAAGAAACACCCTGGCACCTTGGCATTGTTAGACTGGCATCCTGGCAGCGTCCCTGACAGCCAGGTGGCACCACCCAGGCACTTCCAGGGTGGCACTGCCAGGGTGCCAGGCTGGCAGTGCCAAGGTGCCAGGAGTGCCACCCTACCAATGCCCGATCACCCACTGGCCTGGGAGACCCCTCCCGGTGCGGTTATGCCTGGCCCACATTTGTGTGGACCAGTACGTAACGGTGCTTGGTCGTGCCTCACTGGGGAAGCCATTAGTTCCCAGGCGCCGAGCGATAACATGCTGAGCTGGATCTCACCCAGTGAGGGAGAGTTCCAGATTGCGATGTCTCACCAGGTTTGGTTGAATCTCGCGAGACATCTCAAGCATCACAAATCTAGCAAGAGGCTTCTCACCCAAAAAGCCATTGGGAAACACCCATCAAACCTGCCCAAATGACACGTAGAACAGTTTTGGAAGAATCGCGCCCATAGCCCAAAAATGTAATAATCTTATAAACATTCACAATTGTAACAACCATGTTAATTCTATTGCAACATAACAGTAAAATTACAAACCTGGTTTAATTTTAAGACATAGAACATAGAACAGTACAGCACAGAACAGGCCCTTCGGCCCTCAATGTTGTGCCGAGCCATGATCACCCTACTCAAACCCACGTATCCACCCTATACCCGTAACCCAACAACCCCCCCCTTAACCTTACTTTTTATTAGGACACTACGGGCAATTTATCATGGCCAATCCACCTAACCCGCACATCTTTGGACTGTGGGAGGAAACCGGAGCACCCGGAGGAAACCCACGCACACAAGGGGAGGACGTGCAGACTCCACACAGACAGTGACCCAGCCTGGAATCGAACCTGGGACCCTGGAGCTGTGAAGCATTTATGCTAACCACCATGCTACCGTGCTGCCCCTAGATCCAGACCTTAGACCCTGGAATCTTGCCCTCAGAAAACAAAGCTGGAGGAGGAGCTTACTGTGTGAACCTGCACATCATTTGAATATATTCATATTATCCCAGTGAGTTGGTGGGTAGGAGCACCATGTGGTGTGGGAGTGAGACAAATAGGCCAGCAAGGTTAAAAGTGATTTTTGATTTATGTGGTTTAACTCATCTCAGCCAGGATGCAGTATGGACAAATTACTTTAATGCCTTGGGTTAAGGAAGAATGATATACTCGAGATTTCGACATCAGAAACTATCAAATGACTTCTACTGGAAGTGTGTGCTGATGCTCAGTGAGGACAAAAATTGGGCTTGGCTGTGATCCCTTCCATAGTTAATCAACCTGCCAACATTCATTATCTTAGCTCAGACTTGAAACAGGGCCAGTTGTAAAAAGTACAGCACAAGAATATTTTCAAAATTTCTTAAAGATTAACATGAACATATGCAGGGCGTAATGTTTTATTTATTGAGTTGAATCAATATCTGACTTTGACACATCTGTATTTAGCCTGTTCCTTACTATAGATGACATTTTACAACATATTCAAATTGAAATTTGTTAACATTTTTCATAGAATCATTTACAGTGCAGAAGGAGGCCATTTGGCCCATCGAGTATGCACCGGCTCTTGGAAAAAGCATCCTACTTAAGTCCACACCTTCACCCCATCCCTGTAATCCAGTTACAACACCTAACCTAAGGGAAAATTACCATGGCCAATCCACCTAACCCGCACATCTTTGGACTGTGGGAGGAAACCGGAGCACCTGGAGGAAACCCACGCAGACATGGGGAGAAAGTGCAAACTCCGCCCAGACAGTGACCCAAGCCAAGAATTGAACCTGGGACCCTGGAGTTGAGAAGCAACTGTGCTAACCACTGTGCCACCATGCCACCTTTTCAGTTGGTTAAAAGTTCAAATTGAACAACAAGTGTAGCATACGATATATAGTAACAGTAAATGGATTTGGCTCCTCACTCTGCAACTGGATCCTCGACTTTCTGACCCACAGACCACAATCAGTAAGAATAAGCAACAACACCTCCTCCACAATAGTCCTCAATACCGGGGCCCCCCAAGGCTGCGTACTTAGCCCCCTACACTACTCCCTGTACACACACGACTGGGTGGCAAAATTTGGTTCCAACTCAATCTGCAAGTTTGCTGATGATATGGCCATAGTGGGCCGGATCTCGAACAACGACGAGTCCGAATACAGGAGGGAGATAAAGAACCTAGTGGAGTGGTGCAGCAACAACAATCCAGCCCTCGATGCCAGCAAAACTAAAGAGCTAGACATTGACTTCAGGAAGCAAAGTACTGTACACACCCCTGTCAGCATCAACGGGGCCGAGGTGGAGATGGTTAGCAGTTTCAAATTCCTAGGGATACACATCTCCAAAAACCTGTCCTAGTCCACCCACGTTGACACTACCACCAAGAAAGCACAACAGTGCCTATACATCCTCAGGAAACTAAGGAAATTTGGCATGTCTACATTAACTTTTACAGATGCACCATAGAAAGCATCCTACCTGGCTGCATGACAGCCTGTATGGCAACTGCTCGGCCCAAGACCGCAAGAAACTTCAGAGAGTCGTGAGCACAGCCCAGTCCATCACACAAACCTGCCTCCTGTCCATTGACTCCATCTACATCTCCCGCTGCCTGGGGAAAGCAGGCAGCATAATCAAAGACCCCGCCCACCCGGTTTACTCACTCTTCCAACTTCTTCCATCAGGCAGGAGATACAGAAGGCTGAGAACACGCACAGAGTCAGAAACAGCTTCTTCCCCGCTGTTACCAGACTCCTAAATGACCCTCTTATGGACTGACCGCATTAACACTACACCCCTGTATGCTTCACCCGATGCTGGTGTTATGTAGTTACACTGTGTACTTTGTGTTACCCTATTATGTATTTTCTTTTACTTCCTTTTCTTTTCATGTACTTAATAATCTGTTGAGCTGCTCGCAGAAAACAACTTTTCACTGTACCTTGGTACACATGACAATAAACAAAATCCAAATCCAAATAACTAATTATATACAAACATGCAGATTTTCTGGATGATAATGCCATAAATGTGTCTAAGCTAAAAACCCCGAGCGTGATATATGCTTAGCATTTCTTTCACACAAGCCATTGATGCAGATGAATATAAATTGGATATTACACAAGTAAATATAAATATTAAATAATTAATCATGTCCAGGTCCATGAAAATAAAAAAATAGTGGTGTGTTTCAAAAAATAATTCCATATATCAAGGGAAGCGGATCGAATGCAGCTAATTTATTTTTTATAAGAGCTATAAAGTCTAGCATACAAATAGAATTGAAGCCTCTGATTGCTGTTCCCACAATGTCTTCTTTGTTTGCTCCAGGAGGTGTAATTTTCAAACCATGTCAGAACATCAAGTACTAACAACAACATAGTGGACAAATCAATCCTCATCTGTGCCTGCAGCAAAGTAATCACTGCAATGAGATCATATACAAGTGATGATAGAGTAATCGAAACTGGGTGTGAGCATTCACTGTGTTTGGTTCTACCTTATGTATTAAACATGTTACCCCCATCAAAACCTACCAGCAAAAAGGCCCATTGTCCCACTCAGAGAGACTTAAGTGCAAATTATGTTTTTATCTAATATATTTATATCGTCGTTGTCTTAATAAGTGGCTGCAAAGGCTGACACCATGGTGACACTTAAGAGGGAATTAAATAAGTGCTTGAAGAAGACAAATATTAAAGAGCACGGGAAAAATTCTCGGAAAATGTAATCTGAGTAGTAGTTCTAATTTGGAGTTAGCACAGGGTTATATGGTTTGACTGCTTGTGGAAATCGAGGTAACAAAAATCATGATGATTTCAGTTCATGCTGAAATATGTTATTGGTAAGTTTGAATTGGTTTTGAGTCTTGCAATGTGCTAACCTGTATGAGTAGGTAATGAAGAGTTGAACATCAAGGGGCCTATAATAGGCACTTCATTATAAACAGAGAGCGTGTCACACACACTGCACAGGTCCTGTCATCTCTGTGTGGGGCTAAATAATTATGACAGGGACATCTATTTAGTGGAAAAATAAGTTATACTGGAAATTACCTTTTTAAGGTCCTTGAAACGGTAAATAATTAGATGCGATTTTCGGTTAACAATTGTTATTTTAATATGTACTAAAGTGATTTTTAGCATTCATGATCTTATGGTGAATTCTCCCAAACTTCAGTATGTTTCTTTGTGTAGGCTCTAAAATATGATGCATGACGCCTCACAGCCGATGCATTCAGCAAAACATTTTGGTTGTGTACTATACAAATGATTCTAGCAGACTGTCATTTAGCCACAGATTTACGGGCAGCACGGTAGCATGGTGGTTAGCATAAATGCTTCACAGCTCCAGGGTCCCAGGTTCGGTTCCCGGCTGGGTCACTGTCTGTGCGGAGTCTGCATGTCCTCCCCGTGTGTGCGTGGGTTTCCTCCGGGTGCTCCGGTTTCCTCCCACAGTCCAAAGATGTGAGGGTTAGGTGGATTGGCCATGCTAAATTGCCCGTAGTGTCCTTAAAAGTAAGGTTTGGGGGGGGGGGGGGGTTGTTGGGTTACGGGTATAGGGTGGATACGTGGGTTTGAGTATGGTGATCATTGCTCGGCACAACATCGAGGGCCGAAGGGCCTGTTCTGTGCTGTACTGTTCTATGTTCTATCTCTATTGTGTTGATAAGCCTCTGTGTGATACAGCAAAGAGTAGTCTTTGCCTTTTGCAAGCAAACCACAGCTTCATTCTCCAGTCTAATGTGAGCAGTGAGGTGGAAGGAAATTCTATAAAACACCAAATAATATTCAACTAGAATATTACTTAATCCCATTTCAGCTGGGTTCCACTATTTATCAACACTTTGTTTCAATTTCTTATTAAACTCATGTGAACTCTTTTATTTTGCCACTGCAACTAGCAATTCATTGTTAATTGCCACTGCATTTTCTTATGTATAATTTCTATATCTGTCCATTTCCCTCATTCTACCTCTATTGCTTTGAAAAAGCAATATGAGAACAGTTTCCATTTCATATCTCTGATAGGCGCAGGCTCAAAGTGTATTAAATGTGCACTTTATGACATGCGGTGCCCAAATTTATACTGAGTTTAATTGAGGTGGATAATATGACGCGGGGTACCCTTTTGCTATAATGTATTATGCAACTGTTATGAGACCTGAGGTTTAGTAGGCCTCCAGTCTTAATTCAAACAAGTCAGCAATCTGCCTGGGTTGCAGTTGAGGGATGGAAGATCCTCCATCACATGTGCACAAACACAATTTTCAATGCTGGTGACAGAAGAAAGCATCCTCCTAGTGAAGGTGAATCGCATTTTCCCAGACAAAGATGTGAATAATGTTAATAGGAAACCTGGAGTAATTGTTACCATTACGAGTTATAAGATTGTTGTGATAAAAGCAAATTACTACGGATGCTGGAATCTGAAACGAAAGAGAAAATGCTGGAAAATCTCGGCAGGTCTGGCAGCATCTGTAGGGAGAGAAAAGAGCTAACGTTTCGAGCCCGATGACTCTTTGTCAAAACTAACAGACAGAAAAAGTGGGAAATATTTATTCTGTGGAGAGAGAATGAAAGATGAGTTATAGTCAGAATCCCAGGGAAACTGGGTGCTAATGGCCGCAGAAACCAACGGGAAAGAATGTTAATGGCAGTCCCCAGAGAGAACAAAAGATGTGAAAGGTCAAACAGCAGAGAAACTAACATCAGAGGATGAACTGTAGATGTGGGGGGAGGGGAAGGGGGAAGCAAAGAGGAGAAAGGTTAAGGAAAGGTGGATAAGATTGGGGGGGGGGAATTAAATATATATTAAGAAAGAAAGAAATGGTAAAAGACAGTTAAAATGAAATGGGATATAAGATTGTTATGGTTTGGGACGGAGAGCGGGTTTGTCCGCGTCCCCCACCATGTGGCTTGCCGCGGCGGTGGGGGCCTGCTGTTGGCAGGACCAGAAGATCCCGTCGGCATGAACGGATGGAAAATTCTGGCCTCTATCTTTACTTTAAGGTCAAATGAAAGGGTTCTGAAGTCTGCCTTACAGTAAGTGTGAGTGGATTGATTGTTCAAGATTAAAGTGGATCCAGGTTGTTTTACTGGGAAGTAGGTGCAAGGTGTTTACACTTGGAGTCAATAGCAGTCACTTGTGTCCTAACAATGGATACACTGTGAGCTCCCAAAGTCCCAGAAAACTATTGAGAATGGTGGGTTGTAAACAGTTGTGCTTTAAACTGTATATTTACTTCCAAGATAATAAACAGTTGGGGTCTTAGAGATAGCTAATCAGCATTTTTACCTGGATACAAGGTTCATTTGATTAATGTTGCCTTGGAGATGGGTTTTGTGAGTGAAAGAATTAAAGTATCCATGAAAACGGACACACAAGGGTAGTTTGCAGGATCCAGGAGAGGGAGAGCAGCTATTGGCAGTGAGATGTTATGGTTCACTATGTAGGAATTTGGGTGGGAGTTCACACACAGATTGAAAAGACCAATTCATAAGGAGTCAAAACAAGGCTGGAAGATTCACCTAGCTTGCATTAAAGGAAGAACCTCCTGGAGAAAAAACCTGTTGTGAAAGACAGTTCTGAGATTAAAAGTTCCCAGGCTGAGAAAAGAGCAGAAATAAAATATTAGGAGCTAAGAATCTTCGTGGACAGATTCCAGGAGAATTCAATGTCTACTTAAAGGACAGTATAAAGTGTTTCTTTGGCTATGCTGAAAGATAAAGGACAGTATAAAGTGTTTCTTTGGCTATGCTGAAAGATAAAGGACAGTATAAAGTGTTTCTTTGGCTATGCTGAAAGATAAAAGACAGTATAAAGTGTTTCTTTGGCTATGCTGAAAGATAAATGAGAATCTTCTGTTTGTGGTTTAAAGTATAAGTGGCTCGCAAAGATAGAGTTCAGTCAATAGTTTTTTTTTAGTCCTTTATTATGTTAAATGTCTTAAAATGTGAAATCTTTAAATGTAATCCTTTCAGCTATTAACTGGAAGTTCTCAGTCTCAACGGAGATCATTACACAATCAATACTCCGTTCTCTATATTTTAAAAAAATCAAGCAGTCTAAATCTCTTTGCTAGAGGTCTATAATCATAAGGACCTGCTAATAAACATCATATCACACCTCTATAGTTTGGTTGAGTGGCGGTCTTGTGATGATCTGAGCCAGGAGTTCCGTATTCAAGTCTCAATCCAGGACTTAATGATGAAGGAAGTTGTATTCATAATGTGGCCAAACAGCTTGAATATCAATGTATAAATCTTTTCAATTTGCACCAATGGTAGGCAGTAAGAGCTGGAGAGATTCCTGGTCAGATATGGGATTGGATATAAATTTGGGCCTTTATTATCACTATCCATAGGTCCAGGTTACAACATACATGTCTCAGCAACTTTGGCTTAGTTGGCTGGATGGCTGGTGTGGATCTGATTGGTGCCGGTAGCATGGTGTTTCATCCCCATTCGTCTGGGGTGGATTCAGGACCTACATCCTTACCTGACTCATGGTGGTGGGCCTGGTACGGTGGGTCAGGCCTACCTTCAGGTAGAGAACCGAAAAATGTGAAGTTGAGTTGCCAACTCTGGTTGGGCATATTCCCGGAGGTCTCATCACATGACCCAACCGATGGAGCCCAACCAATTTAACAGCTCTTTGTTTCCCTCCCAATTCCAATGTTCTTACAACTAATAAACTAAAGTGTCCAAGATCTTTTTTGAAATTGCAATTTCTTTTATGCCTCTGTGACTTTTACCTTGGCTTCTCATAGCCTCATCACTGTCTAAAAGATTGATTTTTAACCCCTGGAGACTCCAAGACAATCAATATATCAAAGGAGGAAGTGTTGAGTATCCTAAATTGCATTAAGATAGACAAGTACCCGGGGCTGGATGGGCTCTCTCCCAGGTTACTGCGGGAGGCAAGAGGAGAAATAGCTGGGGCCTTAACAGATATCTTCACATCTTCTTTGAGATTCTAGAGGATTGGCGAATAGCCAATGTTATTCCCTTGTTTAAGAAAAGAAGCAGGGACAATCCAGCAAATTATAGGCCAGGGAGCCTGACATCTGTGGTGGGGAAGCTTTTGGAAAAGATACTGAGGGACAGGATGTATGCACCCTGGAGGAAAATAGACTAGTTAGTGACAGGCAGCATGGTTTTGTACAGGGAAGTTCGAGTCTCACCAACTTGATCGGATTTTTGAAGATGTGACAAAGAAATTGGATAAGGGCTGTGGATGTAGTTTATATGGACTTTAGTAAGGCGTTTGACAAGGTCCCACGTGGCAGACTGGTACAAAAAATAAAATCACATGGGATTTGGGGTGGGCTGGCTCGATGGATGCAGAACTGGCTTGGTTATAGAAGACAAAGTAGCGGTGGAAGTGTGTTTTTCAGAATGGAGATCTGTAGCTAGTGGTGTTCCGCAGGGATCAGTGCTGGGACTTCTGTTGCTTGTAGTATATATAAATGATTTGGAGGAAAACGTGGATGGTCTGATTAGTAAGTTTGCGGATTACACAAAGATTGGCGGAGTTGCTGATCATGCCAAGGATTGTCAGAGGATACAATAGGAAATAGATTGGAGACTTGGGCACAGAAATGGTAGATGGAGTTTAATCCGGACAAATGCGAGGTGATGCATTTTGGAGGACAAATCTAGGTACAAATTATACTGTAAATGGCAGAACCATTAGGAACATTAACATACTGGTTAACATACTAACATATTAACATACTAAACAGCTGGCTCATAAAGCAGAACAAGGCCAGCAGCGCGGGTTCAATTCCCATACCAGCCTCCCCAAACTAGGGGCTTTTCACAGTAACTTCGTTTGAAGCCTACTTGTGACAATAAGCGATTTTCATTTAATTTCATTTCATACAGAGGGATCTGGGCGTGCAGGTCCACAGTTCCCTAAAAGTTGCAACACAGGCGTCCAAGGTGTTTAAGAAGGCATGTGGCAGTTTGAGGGTATGGAAAGGGATAGTGCGGGGTGGGTGGGGTAAGAGCATAGGATGTCCTTATATGCCGATGACTTGTTATTATACGTGTTGGAACGTATAATAGGGGGAATACTAGAGCTGCTTCGGGTGTTTGGGTCTTTCTCAGGGTACAAATTAAATCTAGACAAGAGTGAATATTTTGTGGTGTCTTGGCTGGGGGTGGGGCAGGGGTGGGGGGGGGGCTGCCATTCCGTAGGGCAGGGATTCACTTTAGATACCTGGGGGTGCAGGTTGCTCGGGATTGGGGGGGGGGGGACTCCATAGGTACAACATTTCTGGTTTGGTGGGGAGGGTGAAAGCTGATCTGGCAAGGTGGGATGGTCTCCCCTGTCACTGGCGGGTTGGGTACAGGCGCTTAAAATGAATGTATTGCCACGATTCCTGTTTATTTTTCAATGCCTGCCGATTTTCCTGCCAATGGCATTTTTTAGAGAGATTGAAGGAATGATTACCTCGTTCATATGGGGAGGGAAGGTGGCCAGAGTTAGAAAGGTGCTGCTACAGAGAGGAAGGCAGGCAGGGGGTTTGGGTCTTCCGAACCTGATGTATTATTACTGGGCGGTGAATGTGGAGAAGGTACGGAGCTGGGTCAGAGGGGTTGACTCCCAGTGGGTCAGAATGGAGGAGAGTTTGGGTAGGGGGTCAAGATTGAAGGCGCTAGTGACAGCGCCGCTCCCGACGGCCCCGGGGAGATATTCAGGGAGTCCAGTAGTAATAGCTTCATTGAGAATTTGAAGGCAGTTTTGACAGCACTTCGGGTTGGGGGCAGGGTGAAGGGAAATGCCGATTCGGGGGGACCATAGATTTGAGCCAGGGAAGTGGGATGAAAATTTTCAGAGATGGGGGAGAAAGGAATTAGGACACTAAAAGATTTGTTTCTTGGGGGTTGGTTTGCAGGATTGAAGGAGCTGGGAGCGAAGTATGGGCTGGAGCAGGGGGAGACTTGCAGGTTCGAGATTTTGCCAGAAAGGAGATACAGAGCTTCCCAGTAGAGCCGGCTTCCACATTGCTAGAGGAGGTGCTGACAACAGGGGGACTGGAGAAGGGGGTAGTATCGGCGGTTTATGGGGCTATTTGGAAGAGGAGAAGGCGCCGCTGGAAGGGATCAAGGTAAAGTGGGAGGAAGAGTTGGGAAAGAGTATGGAGGAGGGGTTCAGGTGTGAGGTGCTCCGGAGGGTGAACACCTCCACCTCGTGTGCGAGGTGGGGGCTGATACAGCTGAAGGTGGTGTATAGAGCGCTCCTTACAAGGGCGAGGATGAGTCGGCTCTTTAAGGGGGTAGAAGATGTGTGTGAACGTTTCAGGGGCAGCCCCGTAAACCACGTTCATATGTTTTGGTCCTGTCCAAAGCTGGAGGATTACTGGAAGGAGGTGTTTAGGGTAATCTCTAAAGTGATGCAGGTGAAACTGGATCCGGGCCCTCGGGAGGTCATATTCAGGGTGTCGGACCAGCCGGGGCTGGAAACGGGTGCGGAGGCAGATGGTATAGCCTTCACCTCGTTGATCGCCCGAAGGCGGATCCTGTTAGGGTGGAGATCAACCTCTCCACCCTGTACCCTAGCATGGCGGGGGGACCTGCTGGAAGTCTTGGCTCTTGAAAAGGTTAAGTTTGAACTGAGGGGAAGGATGGAGGGGTTCTACAATTCATGGGCGTTATTCATTATGCACTTTCATCGAACGTCAGGGGAGGGGTGCTGGGAAGGTTGGAGAGAGGGGGACTGTATGTGTTAATGGTGACTATGGGTGATTCCTGATTCCTTTTTGTCATTTGTTTATGTTAACATGTGGGCTAATGTATGGGGGTTTGGTGGGAGGATGGGGATTGACATTGCATTCGTGACTGATTATTGTTCGGTGTAAATTTGGGAGAAAATGTGAAAAAGGAGGAGAATAAAAATATTTTAAGAAAAAGAAGGCATATGGCATGCTTGCATTCATCAGCCGGGGCATTGAGTACAGGAGTTGGGAAATCATGTTGTATCTATATAAACTTTGTTTAGGCCTCATTTGGGGTATTGCGTGCAGTTCTGGTCACCACATTTTCAGAAGTACCTGGAAGATTTGGAGAGATTGCAAAGACGGTTCACCAGGACATTGCCTGGTCTCGAGGGTGTTGGCTATGAGGAGAGGTTGAATAAACTCGGATTGTTTTCACTAGAAAGGTGGAGGCTGAGGGGAAACCAGATAGAGGTCTACAAAATTATGAGAGGCATAGACAGGGTGGATAGTCAGAGGCTTTTTCCAAGTGGGGAAGTGTCGATTACAAGGGGGCACAGGTTCAAGGTGAGCGAGGGAAAGTAAGGGCAGAAGGTTTATTTTTAGTTACGACATCATGATCGGTACAGGCTTGGAGGGCCGAAGGGCCTGTTCTTGTGCTGTACTTTTCTTTGTTCTTTGTTTTTTGTATATTCCTGGAGAGTCGCTAATCCTCTTCCATTGAGATTGAGCCAAGCGAGGAAAGACATGCCTAATCGAGAAGCTGAGAAACAGTACCAAACTCAGCAATCTTCTGATGCAGGTTATGGTAGCCGTGTGTACTTCTTCCCAATTATTTGCACTTCTCATATCCACTCAACTGTGATCCTGAACCAAGTTATAAAGTGAGGTGGGATTGTAAACTGTGAGGAGGACACAAAGAGATTGCAACGGTACAGAGACAGGTTAACTGAGTGGGCATGAAGGTGACTATGATTAGAATGTGAGGAACTGTGAATTGTCTGTTTTAGCAGGGAGATTGGAAAAGCAAAAAATATTTCGAAGATGAAAGAATAATAAATGTTGATATTCAAAGAGATCTGGGGATCCTTGTGCAAGAATCACAGAGGTGTACCAGTAAGCAATTAGGAAGGGAAATGTTTTGTTCGCTTTTATTGGCAGAGTAAGGAAATCCTCCTAAGCTTTGACAGGGTGAATGCTGAGAGAATGGGTGTAATTTAATGTAGGTGATGGTGGTCCCTTCCACTGGCTGGAGAGCCAGCAAGAAACCCGTATTGCAAAAGTATTAAGTGCCAATCAGGCAAATGAATGGGCAGCAGCAGGGGTCAAGGACCCTGGGAGAGGAAATCTTCAATCAGATGCCAGCAGCTCTTCATTGCCACCAGGGAGACGGTGATAGAGATTTCAGATTGAGGCTCAGAAGTGTGGAGGTTGGCAGCATGGGCAGGGAATGGCTGTCAGGAGCCCTCCCCACTCCAGGTGTGAATTCTCTCGATCAGGCACCGAGTGTCTTTGAGCGAGGGGTCGCCTCTGGAGTTCCGCAAGAAACTTTGACAGGGTTTGCTTTTTGGTCTTCCCCACACGGTGAGTCCCATGCCTGCTGCAGTAGAGGTGGGTGAAGCCCTTAAGTGGGCATCGGTTGCCCATTTAATGGCCTTTTGCTAGCCCAAACAGGCACACAAGCTTTCCTGTCATTAAACTTAATTGGGAAGAAGGCGGGAGGATCTACACTGATCTGACATCAATAAACACACGATGTGTGGTGAATGTAACTGAGGCTTTAATACAGTAAACGGAAAGCCTCCGGCCTCTGATCCCGAACTGGATCAGAGGCGGAGACCAACCACCGTTATACCAGGCCCGAGGGGGGGGCGGAGCCATCGGGCAGTGGTTTACCACATTCACTATAATACAGTGGCCATTTACCACAATACACGTAGTATACAATACAATGGTTTATCACACATACCCACAGCCCTCCCACCCACTTAAATGCTGCTTCACCACCAAACTCATCACAGGGGAGCGCATTAAGTTGTGGCCAACGTTTCTCAGGGCTGGAAGGGTCGAGAAGGGTTGTCCAACATGCAGCCAGGTTCCAGCCCACCAAGGGTTTTTACCCAGCCCACAGACCAATGTTCAAAATACAGATAAGTGAAGTGACAGATTCAAGGGCTTGCTTCTCCAGTCACAGACTGTTTGCCATATTTGCTGCTGATAGGCTAATGCACTAATGCACCAGAAGAACCAGTCTGTGATTTGGGAAGCAGAGTTAGAGAAGCAATGGGAAGATGAGTGGCAGCGCTCAGCCTGAGGCCTGACCGCCAGAGTGACAGCAATAAATCTGCAGGTGGAGAACAGAGAATGGAAAGGAGAGGCTGCCTGTTGAGGGGTGAGGGGATGGGACTGGTCTGCTGGGGAGGTGAGGGGACGAGGCTGTTGGGAGAGGCTGTCAGCTGAGGGATGAAGGGATGGGGCTGTCTGCTGGGGGGATGAGGCATTGAGGTTGGCTGCTGGGGAGGTGGGGGATGAGGTTGTCTGCTGGGGAGGTGGGGGATGAGGTTGTCTGCTGGGGAGGTGGGGATGAGGTTGTCTGCTGGGGAGGTGGGGGATGAGGTTGTCTGCTGGGGAGGTGGGGGATGAGGTTGTCTGCTGGGGAGGTGGGGGATGAGGTTGTCTGCTGGGGAGGTGGGGGATGAGGTTGTCTGCTGGGGAGGTGGGGGATGAGGTTGTCTGCTGGGGAGGTGGGGGATGAGGTTGTCTGCTGGGGAGGTTAGGGGATGGGGCTGTCTGCTGGGGAGGCGAGGGGATGGGGCTGTCTGCTGGGGAGGTGAGGGGACGAGGCTGTCCGCTGGGGAGGTGAGGGGACGAGGCTGTTGGGAGAGGCTGTCTGCTGGGGGGATGAGGGGATGGGGCTGTCTGCTGGGGAGGTGAGGGGATGGGGCTGTCTGCTGGGGAGGTGAGGGGATCGGGCTGTCTGCTGGGGAGGTGAGGGGATCGGGCTGTCTGCTGGGGAGGTGAGGGGATGAGGCTGTCTGCTGGGGAGGTGAGGGGATGAGGTTGTCTGCTGGGGGGAAGGTGGGGGAATGGGGCTGTCTGCTGGGGAGGTGAGGGGACGAGGCTATCTGCTGGGGAGGTGGGGGGATGAGGGTTAAGGGGAGGAGCCATGGGTGGAGCCATGGACTGAGCCACGGGTGGAGCCCAGTACAAGCTCCTCATCTCCCCCTATGGGTAGAGCCGCGCAACTACACGTGATCTAATACGAGGTACAGGCTCAACACATGTTGTACAATACAGTGTGGATTATTAGTATTTATAATTCACCACATTCACCACCTGTGAAAAAAATCAAGTCCGGCGGGGGTGATGGTTTACAAATTGAGTCTGTCCGGTGGTCGAGTTGTCCGTTGTGATCAGCGGAGCTCCGGGATTGCAGCCCCTTCTGGTGGCTGGACGATCACGGTCGGTTGGGGTACGATGGCGGACTCCGGGGGTGATTCTGTCCGAGCTTCGTACCCGTCTGGTTCGACTGGGGAGTGGGGGCGCTGGAAGCTTGAGGGTGCGGGCGCGCGGGTCATGTGTAGCGAACTGGTCGGTGCGGGGGCATGGGGTGCTGCGAGTTGGGTGGGATGTAGTGTGAGGGGTAGCTCGGCGGTGGTAGTGGTGGGATTAGATCCTGCAGGCGCTAGGTCCCGGAGGGAGACAGTGTCCTGACGGCCGTCAGGGTACTCTACGAAGGCGTATTGGGGGTTTGAGTGTAGTAGGAGCATTTTTTCCACGAGTGGGTCAGTTTTGTGTGCCCTGACGTGCTTCCGGAGGAGTACCGGGCCCGGTGTCTTCAACCATGCTGGGAGCGAAGCCCCCGTGGTAGTGTCCCAGATCTTGGTGTACGAAGCTCTCTGTGCTCCCGGAGTCGAAGAGGCACGGTGTACTGTACCCGTTGACTTGAACAGTCATCATTGAGTTGCGGGGGTGTTTCGGACGCAACTGGTCTTAAACGTGACTGCGCTGAGTTGCGGGTAGTCGGCGGCTCGGTCAGCTGTGCTAGGGTGGCCCCGTGGAGAATGCCCACTGAGGTCTCTGTCTTCGATCAGAGTTTCTGAGTTTGGAGAAGATGGAGCCCAAGATGGCCGCCCCCGTGGATCGCACGTGGCGGGTGGCGAGGAAGATGGCGGCCCCCATGAGTCGCACATGGTCGGCCGCGTGGTGAGGGTCCGCCAAGATGGCGGCCCCCAATGGTCGCACGTGGTGGGTGGGGGCGGAGTCGAGGTACAGGCCGCAGCATTACGGGGCCTGCGGGCCTGCGAATTCAGGGAGCGAGTGCTCTGAGCTGCGGAAGGGTTAGAGGCTGGGGCTTTCTTCGCCAGACACAATCTAGCATAGCGTCCTTTACGACCGCAGCTGCTGCAGGTCGCATTGCGGGCTGGGCAGTGCTGCCGCGGGTGCTGGGATTGGCCACAAAAGTGGCATGCTGGAGCAGCATAGTGGCTGGGTGGCCGTGCGGCGCAGGCCTGGGGCAGTTGCTGGTCTGGGGCCCATGACGGGTTTGCAGAGTCCGTGGGCAACGAGGTGAGGCTGCGAAACGAGACCTCCATAGTAGTAGCGAGTTCAACAGTGTCTTCTAAATTGTGGGCCCCCTTCTCAAGCAATCGCTGGCGCACATAATTGGATCTGAGGCCTGCAACAAAGACATAGCGGACAGCAAGTTCCCTATGTTCTGCAGCATTTACAGCCTGGTAATTATAGACCCGGGATAAGGCTTGTAAGTCTCTTAGATATTCTTCTAGCGATTCTGTGGGGCGCTGGCGGCGAGTAGTAAAATTGTGGCGCGTGTAGACCTCATTGACGGGCCTCACGTACATTCTGTAGAGTAGGGCCAGGGCCTCTGTATATGAGCCGGTACAATTAAGCTGAGTAGATATACGATGGCTCACCCTTGCGTGCAGTAGGCTGAGTTTCTGCTCCTCCGTCGTTTCCATGGTGCTTGCTTCAGCCAGGTAGGCCTTTAAACATCAGAGCCAGTGTGAAAAGATTTCTGTCGCCTCTGCATCCTGTGGGTCGAGTTCCAGTCGATCAGGTTTGAGGGCTGATTCCACAGTCGTTCCTTACTGTTTCTTAAGACGATTAAATTGATGAGACCATCAATTCACGCTACACGTGGTTAGAAGTGAACAGTGGTTTTAATCGTCTTACAACAGAGCCTGCCTGCGACGAGATGAACTCCAGATGAACTGGCAGGCAGGCTCACAACATCAACCTTTATACTTCCGGTTAAGGGGAGGAGCCATGGGTGGAGCCATGGGCGGAACCAAGGGTGGAGCCCAGTACAAGCTCCTCATCTCCCCCTATGGGTAGAGCCGCGCAACTACACGTGATCTAATACGAGGTACAGGCTCAACACATTTTGTACAATACAGTGTGGATTATTAGTATTTATAATTCACCACAACCACTTAAGCCTAATTTCCATACAATTAACAGGATCCACCCCATATCCAACGGCCTCCCGTGGTGCAGCAGCCTCCCCAGCGAGTGCTCACGCTGGTGCCAATTAGTATTCCTTTTGAAAACCGTGAACCTGGCGGAAGGACTGCTGCAGGAACGTATTGAGTAGCCATCCTCGCTCACAGGCAATCATCCCCGGGGGCACTGGGCTTGCTGCCCCTGTGCTGGGGGGGAGGGTGGGGGGGCAACCCGAGGGGAAAGGTGCTACCCCGGTTGGGGTGGACCGCCATGGGGGGTTGGAGGAGGTATCGGTGCTGGGGGGGCAACTGTGCTTGGGTCCTCTGTGTGTCCCCATTCCGGGAGCAACCTGTGTCCCTGCCAGTCTGCCCACCGACCGCCCATAACTCCCACTGACCGTGGAGGCCTCTGGCCATGTGGCTGAAGGCTATTGCTAATCGGGAGTTGGCAATCGTAGTTAAGTGAGTACCTCACACATGCCAAGGGCATCTCACGGGTGGGTGTGCCATGTAGCATGTGGGGCTCATTGCCTAGCATCCCAGTCACACCCTGATGCATGGACACTGTGCTTTAACACTGTGGGAGGCAGCACCACACACACAGCAGCCAACCTCCAAACAACTAGGGAATGGGTCCGAGCCCCGGGCATGTGTCCACGGCCGGGGTACGGCAACAGTCGGCGGTCTGGTGAGCAGATCCCTTTCACCCCCCCGCCGCAGCCGGGTGTGCGTGGGCAGGGCATGTGAGGTAGAGGTGGCGCAGGGGGAGGGGGGTCCCAGGACCCCATGTCTGTGAGGATTGGGCATGGGATTGCTGGTCGGCCCACATCGTGGAACAAAGAGCCAGAGGGATCTTTATGTTGTCGCAGACAAGTGTACACCACTGCCCATCTCTGCCGATGGTCCAGCCAGTTTGGACCCGCTCCCGAAGATTGTGGGAAACCTTCTCCTGTAGAGAGGGCATCGATAGTCGGTGTGGTTCACCGTGGTGGGGGGGTGAAGGGTGGTTCGTGGGATGGTTTCAGCGGTGGGGAGGGAGGTAATGTCAATTCACACATGCGCCCCAGTGCATGGCCGTTGACCTTCTTGGGGCACTGGAGTCCTGTCCTCCTGGTCACGCTGCCCAAGCTGACGGTCACTGCCACTTCATCGCAGGCAGCCCTGTGGCTCACCGTCCGGGTCTCGACTGCCTCCGAAAGCCTCCCCAGGTCTCCAATGCAGTCCTGGCCAATCGGCAGGTGAGCCTTCATTTGCAGCGTGAAGCCCGTGGGGCCTCTTTAAGTGGATTAGCGTTGGATTGCGCTGCTGGCCCCATCAGGCCGGGAAGCTCACGCCAGATCCTGCATGCTACCACACTTGGAAATCTTTCCGGAGAATCACACCCGTAATCAATTATTTGGGCCCTGGGGAATTTCTCACCAGTTTAGCCCATACTTCGAATTTTGAAAGGGTGCCCCAATGTCTAAGTGAGCTTATGGATCCTTTACACCCTCCATCCATGGTCAATGTCACCCCAACACACATGGGCACCATCATCCCCCAAGTGAGGACAACCCGCCATGGGATCCCTGGGGGTCCCCCCTGCACCGCCTTACAGCTCCCCCCCTTCCAGGACTCCAACCCATCACTCCCCCCCCCCCCCCCCCCCAAGCTCCCAGAGCTACCATGCTAACCCACCCATCACCCCCCCCCAAGCTCCCAGAGCTACCATGCTAACCCACCAATCACCCCCCAAGCTCCCAGAGCTACCATGCTAACCCACCCAGCACCCCCCCCACAAGCTCCCAGAGCTACCATGCTAACCCACCCATCACCCCCCCCCAGCTCCCAGAGCTACCATGCTAACCCACCCATCACCCCCCAAGCTCCCATAGCTACCATGCTAACCCACCCATCACCCCCCAAGCTCCCAGAGCTACCATGCTAACCCACCCATCACCCCCCCCAAACTCCCAGAGCTACCATGCTAACCCACCCATCACCCCCCCAAACTCACAGAGCTACCATGCTAACCCACCCATCACCCCCCCCCAAGCTCCCAGAGCTACCATGCTAACCCACCCATCACCCCCCCCCAAGCTCCCATAGCTACCATGCTAACCCACCCATCACCCCCCCAAGCTCCCAGAGCTACCATGCTAACCCACCCATCACCCCCCCCAAGCTCCCAGAGCTACCATGCTAACCCACCCAGCACCCCCCCCCCAAGCTCCCAGAGCTACCATGCTAACCCACCCATCACCCCCCCCAAGCTCCCAGAGCTACCATGCTAACCCACCCATCACCCCCCCCCAAGCTCCCAGAGCTACCATGCTAACCCACCCATCACCCCCCCCCACAAGCTCCCAGAGCTACCATGCTAACCCACCCATCACCCCCCCCAAGCCCCCAGAGCTACCATGCTAACCCACCCATCACCCCCCCAAGCTCCCAGAGCTACCATGCTAACCCACCCAGCACCCCCCCCAAGCTCCCAGAGCTACCATGCTAACCCACCCATCACCCCCCCCAAGCTCCAAGAGCTACCATGCTAACCCACCCATCACCCCCCCCCCACAAGCTCCCAGAGCTACCATGCTAACCCACCCATCACCCCCCAAACTCCCAGAGCTACCATGCTAACCCACCCATCACCCCCCCCCAAGCTCCCAGAGCTACCATGCTAACCCACCCATCACCCCCCCAAGCTCCCAGAGCTACCATGCTAACCCACCCAGCACCCCCCCCAAGCTCCCAGAGCTACCATGCTAACCCACCCATCACCCCCCCAAGCTCCCAGAGCTACCATGCTAACCCACCCATCACCCCCCCCAAGCTCCCAGAGCTACCATGCTAACCCACCCATCACCCCCCCCCCCACAAGCTCCCAGAGCTACCATGCTAACCCACCCATCACCCCCCAAGCCCCCAGAGCTACCATGCTAACCCACCCATCACCCCCCCAAGCTCCCAGAGCTACCATGCTAACCCACCCAGCACCCCCCCCCAAGCTCCCAGAGCTACCATGCTAACCCACCCATCACCCCCCCCAAGCTCCCAGAGCTACCATGCTAACCCACCCATCACCCCCCCCCCCACAAGCTCCCAGAGCTACCATGCTAACCCACCCATCACCCCCCCCCCAAGCTCCCAGAGCTACCATGCTAACCCACCCAGCACCCCCCCCCCAAGCTCCCAGAGCTACCATGGTAACCCACCCATCAACCCCCCAGGCTCCCAGAGCTACCATGCTAACCCACCCATCACCCCCCCCCAAGCTCCCAGAGCTACCATGCTAACCCACCCATCACCCCCCCCCCCAAGCTCCCAGAGCTACCATGCTAACCCACCCATCACCCCCCCAAGTTCCCAGAGCTACCATGCTAACCCACCCATCACCCCCCCCAAGCTCCCAGAGCTACCATGCTAACCCACCCATCACCCCCCCCCCCCAGCTCCCAGAGCTACCATGCAAACCCACCCATCACCCCCCCCAAGCTCCCAGAGCTACCATGCTAACCCACCCATCACCCCCCCCCAAGCTCCCAGAGCTACCATGCTAACCCACCCATCACCCCCCCCAAGCTCCCAGAGCTACCATGCTAACCCACCCATCACCACCCCCCCCCCCCCCAAGCTCCCAGAGCTACCATGCTAACCCACCCATCACCACCCCCCCCCAAGCTCCCAGAGCTACCATGCTAACCCCCATCACCCCCCCCAAGCTCCCAGAGCTACCATGCTAACCCACTAAGCACCCCCCCACAAGCTCCCAGAGCTACCATGCTAACCCACCCAGCACCCCCCAAGCTCCCAGAGCTACCATGCTAAACCACCCATCACCCCCCCCCCCCCAAGCTCCCAGAGCTACCATGCTAACCCACCCATCACCCCCCCCAAGCTCCCAGAGCTACCATGCTAACCCACCCATCACCACCCCCCCAAGCTCCCAGAGCTACCATGCTAACCCACCCAGCACCCCCCAAGCTCCCAGAGCTACCATGCTAAACCACCCATCACCCCCCCCCCCCCCAAGCTCCCAGAGCTACCATGCTAACCCACCCATCACCCCCCCAAGCTCCCAGAGCTACCATGCTAACCCACCCATCACCCCCACAAGCTCCCAGAGCTACCATGCTAACCCACCCTTCAACCCCCCCCCCCCCCCCCCCCCCCACAAGCTCCCAGAGCCACCATGCTAACCCATCCTTCAACACCCCACCTCACTCTCCTTTCATGGGCATGGCCCCCCTCGGGCCAATCTTTGCATTCCGCTTGACAATGTCACCCTGGCACCCTCGCACCCTCGCACTGCCACCCTGGCAGCTTGGCAGTGCCACCTGGATACCTTGGCAGCACCAGGGTGGTAGTACGAAGGTGCCAGTTGGGCAGTGCCAAGGTGCCCGTGTTCCAGGGGGAGGGCCAGGGAGCCATCCTGCACTATCTCTGACCACCCAGTGGTCTCCAATTGCTCGGGAGACTCTCCGGGTGATGTTCTGCCTGGTCCAGGTAGGTGTGCACTAGTACTGAATGAGGCCCGGCTGCGGCCTCACTGGCAGGCTGATTAGTTCCTGGGAGGCCAGTAGATAGAACATAGAACATAGAACGATACAGCGCAGTACAGGCCCTTCGGCCCTCGATGTTGCACCGACATGGAAAAAATCTAAAGGCCATCTAACCTACACTATGCCCTTATCATCCATATGCTTATCCAATAAATTTTTAAATGCCCTCAATGTTGGCGTGTTCACTACTGTTGCAGGTAGGGCATTCCACGGCCTCACCACTCTTTGCGTAAAAAACCCACCTCTGACCTCTGTCCTATATCTATTACCCCTCAATTTAAGGCTATGTCCCCTCGTGCTAGCCACCTCCATCCGCGGGAGAAGGCTCTCGCTGTCCACCCTATCTAACCCTCTGATCATTTTGTATGCCTCTATTAAGTCACCTCTTAACCTCCTTCTCTCTAACGAAAACAACCTCAAGTCCATCAGCCTTTCCTCATAAGATTTTCCCTCCATACCAGGCAACATCCTGGTAAATCCCCTCTGCACCCGTTCCAAAGCTTCCACGTCCTTCCTATAATGAGGCGACCAGAACTGTACGCAATACTCCAAATGCGGCCGTACCAGAGTTTTGTACAGCTGCAACATGACCTCATGGCTCCGGAACTCAATCCCTCTACCAATAAAGGCCAACACACCATAGGCCTTCTTCACAACCCTATCAACCTGGGTGGCAACTTTCAGGGATCTATGTACATGGACACCGAGATCCCTCTGCTCATCCACACTACCAAGAATTTTACCATTAGCCAAATATTCCGCATTTCTGTTATTCTTTCCAAAGTGAATCACCTCACACTTCTCCACATTAAACTCCATTTGCCACCTCTCAGCCCAGCTCTGCAGCTTATCTATGTCCCTCTGTAACCTGCAACATCCTTCCGCACTGTCTACAACTCCACCGACTTTAGTGTCGTCTGCAAATTTACTCACCCATCCTTCTGCGCCCTCCTCTAGGTCATTTATAAAAATGACAAACAGCAACGGCCCCAGAACAGATCCTTGTGGTACGCCACTCGTAACTGAACTCCATTCTGAACATTTCCCATCAACTACCACTCTCTGTCTTCTTTCAACTAGCCAATTTCTGATCCACATCTCTAAATCACCCTCAATCCCCAGCCTCCGTATTTTCTGCAATAGCCGACCGTGGGGAACAGTATCAAACGCTTTACTGAAATCCATATACACCACATCAACTGCTCTACCCTCGTCTACCTGTTCAGTCACCTTCTCAAAGAACTCGATAAGGTTTGTGAGGCATGACCTACCCTTCACAAAACCATGCTGACTGTCCCTAATCATATTATTCCTATCTAGATGATTATAAATCGTATCTTTTATAATCCTCTCCAAGACTTTACCCACCACAGATGTTAGGCTCACTGGCCTATAGTTACCGGGGTTATCTCTGGCACTATTCCTGTAGCCAATGATGACCTAAAATCAAAGCCAAAGACTCAGCAATCTCTTCCCTGGCTTCCCAGAGAATCCTAGGATAAATCCCATCCGGCCCCGGGGACTTATCTATTTTCACCTTGTCCAGAATTGCCAACACTTCTTCCCTACGCACCTCAAAGCCATCTATTCTACTAGCCTGGGTCTCAGCATTCTCCTCCACAATATTATCTTTTTCTTGAGTGAATACTGACGAAAAGTATTCATTTAGTATCTCGCTTATCGGGTGAACTTGCTGAAGTAGGTCACGTGGGACTTGGGTGGATCCCACGAGGCGTGAAGGCTGCCGTGAAGCCTGCAAGAGGCCTCTATCAGGATCTATCGACTGCGTTGTGCTCTCACTTGAGTGCAACGCAGCCACAAAATCGCACCAAGAATATTTTTCAGCACTGGGGAGCGGGATTCAGAGATCGGCCGCCATTTTTAAAGGGTGCCCCGATCTCTAAATTTGAGCCTTTATCATCATAGGTCCAGGCTACTGAACGGCCCCCGGCTGCAGCCTCACTGGGGAGGCAGGTAGATCCAGAGAGGCCGGTAGATCTCAGATAAGCCGGCCTACATAGGTTAAAAACCGACGTAAGCTGAGGTTATTCAGTCAGCATGAGTGTGGAATCTTTCTGGCGTATGTCAGTTTGCTCTGCCCATTGCAGTTTCTTTAGCTTTGAGCTTTCAAGGATGTTTTTTCTGTATTGTTTTGGGAATATATCAATGACATGAAATGATACATCGGGCGAAATTCCCCATTTGGGAGACAGTGTTGTCCCGCCAGAGCACAAATGAGGAAGCGATTCCCAATCCTTTGCCATGCAAATTTATACATGGCAAGAGTGCTATCGGGCCGCCACTTTGAGTGGGCGGTCCGCTAGCAAGGTCCCATGGCTGGCCACCGCCCCAGCACCGCAACTCAGTGCCCCCCGCCCCCCACAGAGAACCCCCAAATAAAGAGACCCCCCAGAGAACCCCCAAATAAAGTGACCCCCCACAGAGAACCCCCAAATAAAGAGACCCCCCAGAGACACAATAAATAGAGAGAATCCCCAGAGACCCCCTAAATATGGAATGCACAGACCCCCCAGAATATGGTGACCCCCCCCCCCCCCCCACAGACCCCCCATAAAAGAGAGACCTGTCAGGAAGCCCCCCCAGAAGAGAGCCCCATTTCTGGAAGCTAGAGAGCAGTCCAGACAAAGGCAGTGAAAAAAAAACTTCTTTAACACTCACATGTGCTAGCTCAGACAGAGGAAGCAGCACCTGTCAATTCCTGGAAAGAGCAAACCAGTCAGCTGTGTTTAAACCAGCACAGATCTTTGATCGGCAGGTCATTCATTCAGTTATCCATGATATTGGCTTTAGTAAACTGCAATTGACAGCTTCCACACGCACACAAAGCTGTCAGCATTGTTACATTCATCTCCCTTTATGGTTGAGTAACTCTGAAGTGCTCTCAGAGCACCCAGAGCTCTGGACAGGAAAAGGGGCGGGCGCCTTGGCCTTCGCCTCAATGATCGCCAGGCGGAGACGTCTGCTAGGATGGAAGTCGGCAGCACCGCCCCAGGTCTCAGAATGGCTCGCAGACCTGGCCAAATTCATGAAGCTGGAAAAAAATCAAATTCAGAATAGGAGGGTCTGAACCGAGGTTCCACACCACGTGGAGCAAATTCACAAACTTCTTCACAGACCCGTTTGCAACAGCAATCAGTCAGACTAGTGAGGGGGGAAGAGGGAGGGGAAGGGGTCTAGAAAAGGGGAGGATAGAGATAGCCGTCCAGAGGGAGGAGAGCTAGAGAAGAATAGCGAAGGAAGGTCATCTACTGGAGGGAACACAGGCCTCCCCTATATGGGGAGAAACAGAGATAACAAACAGATCCATCCCCTCTCAAAGACCAAGTGGGGAGGGGTCTTCACCCCCATCCCCACCAACGGACTGAAGGCTACAGACAAATGAGGGAGGAGACCCCAAACCTACCAGGATACAGAAGTAGGAAACGAGAAACGACTCCTACCGCTAAGCAACAGAAAATCTAGAGAAACTCAACAGACTGTTCTGAAAATCGAAACGCTGTTGTACAAATGATGTGGAGATGCCAGTGTTGGACTGGGGTGAGCACAGTAAAAAGTCTTACAACATCAGATTAAAGTCCAACAGGTTTGTTTCGAATCACTAACTTTCGGAGCACTGCTCCTTCCTCAGGTGAATGAAGAGGTGGGTTCCAGAAACATATATATATATATAGACAAAGATGCCAGATGATACATTGAATGCGAGCATTTGCAGGTAATTAAGACTTAATGACCTGCAAATGCTCCTGTTGGACTTAACCTGGTGGCGTAAGACTTCTTACATTGTTGTACAAAAGTAAATATAATCCAACATTAGAGCCCAAGTCATGGCTTATCGTTATGTGACAAGGAGGGGCCTCAGGCTGGCCATTCAAGCCTGTGTTATTGTACGATACTTAGAGTACCCAATTATTTTTTTCAATTAAGGGGCAATTTTAGAGTGGTCAATCCACCTAGCTTGCACATTTTTTTTGGGGTTGTGGGGGTGAAACCCACGCAAACATGGGGAGAATGTGCAAACTCCACACGGACAGTGACCCAGGGCCAGGATTCGAACCCGGGTCCTCAGCGCCGTAGGCAGCAATGCTAACCACTGTGCCACCGTGCTGCCCATTGTACGATACATTGTGTGAAAGACAGTTTTTCCTTTCAGTATTTTTTTCTCTCCCCTTTTTTTGTTTACTCTATAACTGCTATTTGGAATAACAATAAAAATATTTTCAAAAATTCTCTGAAGTGCTCTAGCCAACACAGTGGCTGGCACTGTGGCTTCACAGCGCCAGGGTCCCAGGTTCGATTCCCCGCTGGGTCACTGTCTGTGCAGAGTCTGCATGTTCTCCCGGTGTCCGGTGGGTTTCTTCCGGGTGCTCCGGTTTCCTCCCACTGGTCCCGAAACACATGCTATTAGGTAATTTGGACATTCTGAATTCTCCCTCTGCGCACCCGAACAGGCTAGGAGCTGCAACTAGGGGCTGTTCACAGTAACTTAATTGCAATGTAAGCCTACTTGTGACAATAAAGATTATTCTTATTATTGTTAACTGCAATGTTTATAAACATCAAGCTTTGATTGATAGCTCCTGGACCACTTCAAACAGAATTAAGTGCTCTCCAATCACCTGCCTTCACGCTAGAGTGATTTTGAAGTGGTCGGCTAGAAATTGATAACACTTAATTCTGTTTGAAGTAGTCCAGGAGATGTGTTTCCCAGCCCCTCAATTTTTTTGTGATCCAATTTCTGGGGCAGCACGGCAGAATAGTGGTTAGCTCTGTTGCTTCACAGTGCTAGGGTCCCAGGTTTGATTCCCGGCTTGGGTCACTGTGTGGAGTCTGCACGTTCTCCCCGTGTCTATGTGGGTTTCCTTCGTGGCCCCCGGTTTCCTCCCACAAGTCGCAAAAGCCATGCTGTTTGGTGAATTGGACGTTTTGAATTCCCCCACTGTGGTCGTTCCCCTTCAAAACAAGAATACCGTTTTGGATGCTGGTGGGGGGGGGGGGGGGGGGGGGGGGGGGGGAGACACCTACCAGGGGAAGGCCCTAGCGGCCAGGTCTCCGGCACTGAGTCTGGCTCTGTGGCTCAGAAGGGAAGGGGGTAGAATAGAAAAGCAATAGTGATAGGAGACTCAATGGTTAGGGGAATGGATAGGAGATTCTGTGCTCACGAGCGAGACTCCCGGAAGGTATGTTGCCTCCCGGGTGCCAGGGCCAGAGATGTCTTGGATTGAGTCTACAGGATTCTTAAGGGAGAGGGGGAACAACCAGAAGTCTTGGTGCACATAGGCACCAACGACATAGCGAAGAAAAGGGATGAGGATCTAAAAAGTGATTTTAGGGAGTCAGATTGGAAGCTAAAGAGCAGGACGAGCAGAGTAGTGATCTCAGCATTGCTACCGGTGCCATGTGCAAGTGAGGCAAGGAACAGAGAGCGAGTGCAGCTGAACACGTGGCTACAGGGCTGGTGCAGGAGGGAAGACTTCAGATAGGTGGATCATTGGGATATATTCTGGGGAAGGTGGGACCTGTACATGAGGGATGGATTGCACCTAAACTGAAGGGGCACCAATATCTTGGGGTGGGAGGTTTGCTAGAGCCCTTCATGAGGGTTTAAACTAGTTTGGCAGGGGGGTGGGAACCAGAGCTATGGATCAGAGGATAGGGTAGCTGTTGAACAGGCAGGAATAGTATGCGGCAAGTCTGTGAGGAAGGATAGACAGTTGATAGGGCAAAGTTGCACTCAGTGGAATGGGTTAAAGTGTGTCTGTTTCAATGCAAGGAGTGTCAGGAATAAGGGAGATGAACTTAGAGCATGGATCAGTACTTGGAACTACGATAATGTGGCCATTACGGAGACATGGATTTCACAGGGGCAGGAATGGTTGTTAGATGTTCTGGGGTTTAGATGTTTTAAGAATAGTTGAGGGAGGTAAAAGAGGAGGGGAGTAGCACTGTTAATTAGGGAGTGCATCACAGATGCAGAAAAGGAGGTAGTCGAGGAGGGTTTGTCTACTGAGTCAGTATGGGGGGGAAGTCAGAAACAAGAAAGGAGCAGTCACTTTATTGGGAGTTTTCTATAGACCCCCCAATAGCAGCAAAGAGATGGAGGAACAGATTGGGCGGCAGATCTTTGGAAAGGTGCAGAAGTAATAGAATTGTTATCATGGGTGACTTCAACTTCCCTAATATTGACTGGAATCGCCTTAGTACAACTGGTTTGGATGGAGAAGATTTTGTCAGGAAGGATTCCTGACTCAATATGGAGATATTGGATTTGGTGCTTGGCAACGAGCCAGGCCAGGTGTTAGATGTCTCAGTTGGAGAGCATTTCGGTGAGAGTGACCACAACTCCATGACCTTTACCATAGTCATGGAGAGGGATAGGAACAGATGGTATGGGAAGGTATTTAATTGGAGGAGGGGAAATTATACTGCTATTAGACAGGAGCTGAGGAGCATAAATTGGGAACAGATGTTCTCAGGGAAATGCACAATAGTAATGTGGGGGCTGTTTAAGGAGCACTTGCTGCGAGTGCTGGATAGTTTTGTCCCACTGAGACAAGGAAGGAACGGTAAGGTGAAGGAGCCTTGGATGACAAGAGAAGTGGAGCTTCCAGTCAAGAAGAAGAAGGAAGCTTACGTAAGGTTGAGGAAGCAAGGATCTGGCACGGCTCTAGAGGGTTACAAGGTAGCCAGGAAGGAACGCAAAAATAGACTTAGGAGAGCTAGAAGGGGGCATGAAAAAACCCTGGCGGCAAGTATTAGGGAAAACCCCAAGGCGTTCTACACTTATGTGAGGAATAAGAGGATGATCAGAGTAAGAGTAGGGCTGATCAGGGATAGTGGAGGGAACTTGTGCCTAGAGTCTGAGGAGGTAGGGAGGGGGCCCTAAATGAAGATTTTGCTTCAGTATTCACTGGGGAGAGGGACCTTCTTGCTCATGAGAACAACATGAACCAGGTTAATAGGCTCAAACAGGTTGATTAAGAAGGAGGATGTGCTGGAAATTTTGAAAAGCATCTGGATAGATAAGTCCCCTGGGCCAGAAGGGATGTACCCGAGGTTACTACAGGAAGCGAGGGAGGAGATTGCTGCGCCATTGACGATGATCGTTGCATCCTCACCCTCCACTGGAATAGTACCGGATATTTGGAGGTTGGAGAATGGTGTTCCCCTGTTCAAGAAAGGGAATAGGGAAATCCCTGGGAATTACAGACCAGCCAGTCTTACGTCTGTGGTGAGTAAAATACTGGAAAGGATTCTGAGAGATGATTATTTAGAAAAACATAATTTGATTAAAGATAGTCAGCATGGCTTTGTGAGGAGCAGGTCATGCCTCACAAGCCTCATTGAATTCCTTGAGGATGTGACGAGACACATTGATGAAGGTCGAGCAGTGGATGGGGTGTATATGGATTTCAGTAAGGCATTTGATAAGGTTCCCATGGTTAGCTCATTCAGAAAGTTAGGGGGCATGGATACAGGGAAATTTGGCTGTCTGGATACAGAATTGGCTGGCCGAAAGAAGACAGCAAGTGGTAGTGGATGGAAAGTATTCTGCCTGGGGGTTGGTGATCAGTGATATCCCACAGGGATCTGGTCTGGGACCTCTGCTCTTTGTGTTTTTTATAAATGACTTGGATGAGGAAGTGGAAGGGTGGGTTAGTAAGTTTGCCGATGACACGAAAGTTGGTGGAGTTGTGGATAGTGTTGAGGGCTGTCGCAGGTTACAACAGGACATTGACGGGATGCAGAGCTGGGCTGAGAAGTGGCAGATGGAGTTCAACCTAGATAAATGTGATGTGATTCATTTTGGAAGGTTGAATTTGAATGCTGAATACAGGGTAAAAGGCAGGATTGTGGAGAAACAGAGGGATCTTGGGGTCCACGTACATAGATCCCTCAAAGTTTCCAACCAGGTTGATAGGGTTGTTAAGGAGGCGTATGGTGCGTTGGCTTTCATTAATGGGGGGAATTGAATTTAAGAGCCGTGAGGTTTTGCTGCAGCTTTATAAAACCCCGGTTAGATTACACTTGGAATATTGTGTCTAGTTCTGGTCGCCTCATTACAGGAAGGATGTGGATGCTTTGGAGAGGGTACAGAGGAGATTTACCAGGATGCTGCCTGGACTGGAGAGCATGTCTTATAAAGAAAGGTTGCGAGAGCTAGGGCTTTTCTCACTGGAGCGAAGAAGGAAGAGAGGTGACTTGATAGAGGTGTACAAGGTGATGAGAGGCATGGATAGAGTGGATAGCCAGAGACCTATCCACAGGGCGGAAATGGCTGTTACGAGGGGACATAATTTTAAGGTGATTGGAGGAAGGTTTAGGGGAGAAGTCGGAGGTCGGTTCTTTACACAGAGAGTGGTGGGTGCGTGGAATGCACTGCCAGCAGAGGTGGTGGAGTCAGAGTCATTAGGCACATGGACAGCAGTAAATTGAAGGGGTGTAGGTTAGGTTGATCTTAGATTAGGATAAATGGTCGGCACAACATCGTGGGCCGAAGGGCCTGTCATGTGCTGTACTATTCTATGTTCTATGTACCCGAACAGGTGCCAGAGTGTGGCGAATAGGGGCTTTTCACAGTAACTTCATTACAGTCGTTTCTTTAATGTAAATTTGGAGTACCCAATTCATTTTTTCCCAATTAAGGGGCAATTTAGCGTGGCCAATCCACCTACCCTGCACATCTTTGTGTTGTGGGGACGAAACCCACACAAACATGTGCAAACTCCACACGGACAGTGACCCAGAGCTGGGATCGAACCCAGGACCTCGGCGCCGTGAGGCAGCAGAGCTAACCACTGCTCCACCGTGCTGCCCCTCCATTGCAGTGTTAATGTAAGCCTACTTGTGACAATAACGATTAGTATCCTAATTATTATCATACCCTCCCAGGGTCGATCTGATCCCTCCTACGCCCGCACTGCTCATGTCCCTCATGCCTACTGTCTCTTCCTCACCCTCTTCTGTGCTGTGCTGCCCTCGCCCCTCCCGCTCTGTGAGCTGGTTCCCACTTCATAGCAAAGTGATGCAGTCCCGCACAAAATTGTTCATTTTTTTCCCCCTTCGCCTCCTCCATGCCTCCCTCACCGCTGCCCCTCTTGCCATCTGTCCAGACTATTCTTACAGATGAACGTGTCCGCCGGTGGGACAGTATAATAATGTTCTTTGACCTGGTATGTTACCCAGAGCCTGGCTGGGAATGACATCCCGAATCTGACCTTCTTCTTGTACAGGGTCACCTTTATGTGGGCTTAAATTCCTCCCTGCGCTTTGCCAGGTATGCCCCAATGTCTTGGTACACTCTGATTTTATGTCCCTCCCAGTTGCACACCTTCGTCTGTCGAGCCCAGAGAAGGATCCTTCTTCGTACCTGATCATAGAATCATATAATCACAGAATTTAGAGAGCAGAAGGAGGCCATTCGTCCCATTGAATCTGCTCCGGCCCTTGGAAAGAGCCCACACCTCTACCCTATCCACGTAACCTAGTAACCTAGTAATCTAACAATTGTTTGGGCACTAAGGGCAATGTAGTATGGCCAATCCACCTACTCTGCACATCTTTGGACTGTGGGAGGAAACCGGAGCACCCGGAGGAAACCCAGGCAGACACGGGGAGAATGTTCAGACTCCGCACAGACAGTGACCCAAGCCGAGAATCAAACCTGGGACCTGGAGCTGTGAAGCAACCGTGCTAACCTCTGTGCTACCATGCTGCCTATTTGTGGAGCTTGGCCATTATTGCCCTCGACTGCTCCTCGGCCCTCAGCTTTGGTTGGAGCGACCTGTGAACCTTGTCGATCTCTGGTGGTTTGGGGAACCTGCCCCTCCCAACCAGATTGCCCATTTTTTGGGCCACATAGTTGGTTGGCTCCCTGCCCTCGATCCCCTGTGGCAGGTCCACTATCCAAATGTTCTGCCTCCTCGACCAGTTTTCCTGGTCCTCGACCTTCCAACCCTGGGAATAGATAGGATAGATGCGGGCAGGTTGTTTCCGCTGGCGGGTGAAAGCAGAACTAGGGGGCATAGCCTCAAAATAAGGGGAAGTAGATTTAGGACTGAGTTTAGGAGGAACTTCTTCACCCAAAGGGTTGTGAATCTATGGAATTCCTTGCCCAGTGAAGCAGTTGAGGCTCCTTCATTAAATGTTTTTAAGATAAAGATAGATAGTTTTTTGAAGAATAAAGGGATTAAGGGTTATGGTGTTCGGGCCGGAAAATGGAGCTGAGTCCACAAAAGATCAGCCATGATCTCATTGAATGGCGGAGCAGGCTTAAGGGCCAGATGGCCTACTCCTGCTCCTAGTTCTTATGTTCTTCCCTTTCAGGCTCCCCGGGTCACTACCACCCTCTTGATCTCTGCATCCAGGGCGATGATTTGGTCACCCTGATCTGGGTCGATGCCTTTTACAGCTCCCGTACTGTGCTCCCCTGGGCTTCCAGTCTCTCCCATGCCATCAAGTGCCACCTGCATGGCGGCTAGCACCTCCGCCACCTTGACCGTCGCCTTTACCTCAGCCTTAATGTCATCTCTAATTGTGTTTGGTTCCTTCGTTAGGAACATCCTCCATCCATCACCTAGTGGGGGGGTGGAGCTTTTTTTCTGCGTCGCCAGTCTTCCTCTCTCGGGGGAGGCTGGGGACCCCATGCCTCATGGGTCCACCGACCCGCCTGTTTGCCGCTCCTGTCCCTTGCCACAGTTTCTGGTGTCCCTGCGGCCTCTCGACCTGTTGCTTCCTGGCATTTTGTTGATCGTACTATTGTTGAGGGTGAGGGGATGTTTAAGTCCGGCTATGCAGTCTAACTTCGGCCAAAAGTGACTATTTTTCTGTCGTACGGGGTGTTTGGGACTTTTACCATTGGCTAGATAAGTCTGAGCCTCCGGAGGAAGAAGCAATAACGTTACAATTTGTGGATAGATTGACCTTCCTGGAGGTGGAACAGAAGAGAAGGCAGGATCTGGAGGTGCCAATTGGGCAGGAGATTGTGAATTGTATTTGTTTAATGCAGACGGGCAAAGCACCGAGTCCGGATGGGTTCCCTACTGAATTTTATAGACAGTTTGCTCGTCTGTTGTAATGTTGTTGATTCTTCCTCCGGGGGTTCAGACTTATCTAGCCAATGGTAAAAGGCTCAAACACCCCGTACGACAGAACAATAGTCACTTTTGGCCGAATTTAGACCATATAGTCGGGCTTAAACATCCCCTCACCCTCAGCAACAGTACGATCAACAAAATGCTAGGAAGCAACAGGTCGAGAGGCCGCAGGGACACCAGAAACTGTGACAAGGGACAGGAGCAGCAAACAGTGGACCCATGAGGCAAGGGGTCCCCAGCCTCCCCTGAGAGAGGAAGCCTGTTGGCTCCAATTCTGTGGGATATGTTCAATGATTCTCAGTCCCGGGGGATGTTGCCAATCACGTTGGTATGGTATCGATCTCTTTGTTTCTGAAAAAGGACAATTATCACATGGAGCGCGGGTGGTACCGACCTATTTCTCGGCTAAATGTTGACACTAAGTTGTTGGTTAAGGTGTCGGCGACTCGTTTGGAGCCTGCCTGCCAGGGGAATATCAGAGAAGCAGACAATTTGTTCAGAGCCGGCAGTTTTCGGCCAACATGAGGAGATTGTTGAATGTGGTGTTGCCGCCTTCCTCAGGGATGGAGCCAGAGATGATTATTCCGATGGACACCGGAGAAAGCGTTTGACAGGATTGAGTGGGGGTACCTATTTGAGGTTTTCGAGCGGTTTGGCTTTGGCCGAAATTTATATCTTGGTTTAGGCTTTTGTATGGGGCCCCTCTGTGTGTGTCTGTACTAATGCCCTGAGCTCTGGCTACTTTCAACTGAACAGGGGTAAAAGGCAGGGGTGGCCATTATCCCTGTTGTTGTTTGCCTTAGCGATTTAGCTTTTAGCCTTGTAATAATAATAATATAATAATAATCGCTTATTGTCACGAGTAGGCTTCAATGAAGTTACTGTGAAAAGAACCTAGTCACCACATTCCGGCGCCTGTTCGGGGAATTCGGCTGGTACGGGAATTGAACCCACGCTGCTGGCCTTGGTCTGCATTACAAGCCAGCTATTTAGCCCACTGTACTGAGATCATCTAGCAGTTGGAGGATGCTAGAGTGTGGAGGGAGAGAACAGATTTGCTGTTGTATATCGCGGACCTGCTCTCCAATGTGGGGGGATAATGGAGGTGCTCTGGAAGTGTGGCTTCTTTTCAGGGTATAAGCTAAACCTGGGCAAGAGTGAATTTATTCTGGCGAACCCCTCAGGAAGGGAAGCGAATCTGGGGATGCTACCGTTTCATCCAAGCAGGCAAGTTTCCAGTGTCTGGGAATTCGGGTGGCCCATGATGGGGCCTTGCTCCTTAAACTTAACTTGGGTGAAGGCAGATTTGAAGAGTTAGATGCCCTTCCTCTGACGTTGGTGGGAAGAATACAGACGGTGAAGATGAATATTCTCCCAAGGTTTTCGTTTCTGTTCCAATGTCTCCCAGTCTTTCTCTCTAAGGCTTTCTTTGATATGGTCAATAAGTTCATATTTACCTATTTTAGAGCGCATAAGACCCCTCAGGTTCAAAAGGCATTTCTGCATGGGGGGAGGGGTTGTTGGGGGAGCGGGGGGGGGGGGGGGGGGGGGGGGTTGGCACGACATAATCTACTGTGTTATTACTGGGTGGCAAACATTGAGAAAGACGGATTCAAAAAGGGGTTTGGATGGAGGTGAGTTCATGCACAGGGTTGCGTCTGGGGATCCTTGTTACTGCTCCACTCCCGTCTCTCCAGTAAGATATTCAGTGAGCCCAGTGCTAATAGCCTCTTTGAGGATTTGGAATCAATTAAGGCAGAATTTTAAATTAGGCTCTATGTCGCTATTGGAGTCAATTTGTAGGAACCATAGGTTGTGGTCATCTGGTTTAGATTCAAAGTTAAGGGCACGGGGGAGGGAGAGTTTGGCGAGGTCTTGGGGCATGTTTCTACAGGATAGGTTTGCCAGTCTAGATAAGATTTTGGAGAAGATCCAGCTCTCGAGAGGGAACGTACTCCCATACTTTCAGGTGTGGGATTTTGCATGTAAATAGCTTCCTTTGTTTCCCCTGGCTCTGTCGTCCTCGCTTGTGGAGAGGGTTCTGTCCTTGGAGGAGCTAGAGGAGGAAAGGGTATTAGACACTTATGAGCAGTTGTTGGCGATGAAGCAGGTATCACTGGAAGAAGTAAATAGGAAAAGGGAGGACGAGCTGGGTTTGGTCAATGCAGGCGGGGGGGGGGGGGGGGGGGGGTGAGGGTCTTCATAGGGTCCTTCACCTCCTCATGTGCAAGGTTAAGTCTGATCCAGTTTAAGGTGGTGTACAGGGCGCATCTGACGAGGGCACATATGAATGGGTTCACCTCGGGGGTGGAGAATAGGTGTGAGCGGTGCTCTAGGGGGGCCGGTGAATCACACACACATGTTTTGGTTTTGCCTCAAGCTTGTTAGTTCCTGGGCTTCCTTTTTTGATACAATGTCAGGGAATCTGGGTGTTAAGTTGGAGCCCATTGGTGGCCATTTTTGGAGTGTTGGATTCGCTGGTGCTGCAGGCGGGGATGAAGGCCGATGTTTTGGCCTTTGCCTCGCTAATAGCCTGGATGCATGTCTTGCTTGGGTGGAAGTCTCCGGTGCCGCCTAAAGCTTCATCTAAGTTGGGGGACCTGATGGAATTTCTGTACCTTGAGAGGATACTTGGTGACCGAGTGAGTGGATGGGTTTTACTCAACATGGCGGCCGTTCATTGCCTTTTTCAGGGAGCTGGTTACTGTCAGCTGTTGGGGGGGGGGGGGGGGGGGGGTTGCTGTTGGTCAGTCTGTTATGGTGATCTTGTGGCGGGGAACCTGCAGGGGTTCGAGGGGGGTGCGGGGGTGGCAGTCTTGCTATAAAACTGGCTTGGGATGAGTTGTGATGGGTTTATTTTTGTAATATTGAAAATTTTGTTTGATTAATGAAAAATATTTTTTAAAAGGTTCAATCCTATTGGTTTGCTGTCGTCAGGGAGCTGGAGAGGATTTTTGACAGCGCCTTAGCGTCTAATCCTGAGTTCCTGATTCTGGGTCTTCTTAATCTTTGCAGCTCAGAAGAATATTCTGTGATCCAGGATTAGTAACAAGCATCCTTCAATTTAAAACTGGCAGGGACTAATTATGGAATGCATCCCTCTTTGATCCATTTTCAGTCTGATTCATTCAGGAAAGTTTGAGACCCCTATCTTAAATCCCAACGCTCCACCTTGGCTGACTTACTCCTGTTGGGATTTCCATCGGCTCATTCATTTCAGGGAGGCCCAGGCCCCCGATGCTCCGCCCCCGATGGGTCTGGTTCCTGACGGCGTCGGTCGCGTGTCCTATTTATGTTTGGGAACTCAGCGTGGGTGCTACCGCTACAGTAGCGGGGGGAGCCAATCCGTGGGTAGGGGGGGCTTTGGCGGCGGCTGGTGGCACTGGTGGGGGGGGGGTGGTCCGGGATTGGCGAGCCTGGCCTATTTGGCCGGACTGGGACGCACGTGGCCAGCACAATGTTGCACGGCACGGCCGCTGTAGGGCGCTGCTGTGCGCATGCGTGGCCACGGACCCGGCAATTCTCCAGCCATATCCGGTTGTTCCACACTGCGTGCCTGCAAGCCCCCCACCAAATCTCCAAATCGGAGCAGCCAGCCCTAAGTGGGAAATTTTTGATAGTGGGAAATTTGGCCAGTTGGATAACGAACTGGCTAACCGATAGAAGTCAGAGAGTGGGGGTGGATGGCAAATATTCAACCTGGAGCCCAGTTACCAGTGGCGTACCGCAGGGATCAGTTCTGGGCCCTCTGCTGTTTGTGATTTTCTTTTTTTATTAAATAATTTTTATTGAAATTTTTACAAAATACAAAATATAAACATCTTAGCTCTATTAACATACAACCGCGGTAACACCCCATTAACAATACCCCCCCCCCCCCCAGCTTCAAGAGCAACTTCAAACAAAAAGAAAGAACAACAACAAAGAAAAAGAACAAAGAAAAAGAACAACAACAAAGAAAAAGAACAAAGAAAAAAAACCAAACAAGAGAGAGATAGCACCCTCCACAAACCCATGTGCACAGTTCTCCCTCCCCCCAATCCTATCCTTACCCCCCCCCCCCCAAAACATATGGGCGTGGTTCGCTGGGCTCCCCGAGCACCTAGCACACCTGTCCTCGCCCCCGAAAAACCTACTCATCCTTGTCCCAGTCATGTGGGCCCTATGCAGCACCCTGAACTGTACGAGGCTAAGCCTCGCACAGAAAGAGGAGGAATTCACCCTTTCTAGGGCATCCGCCCAAGTCCCCTCCTCAATCTCCTCCCCCAGCTCCTCTTCCCACTTCCCCTTCAGTTCCTCCACCGAGGCCTCGTCTACCTCCTGCATTACCCGGAATATGTCCGAGATCCTCCCTCCTCCGACCCACACCCCCGAGAGCACCCTATCCCGCACCCCAGCAAGGGGAACCCCTTCACCTGCTGCCTGGCAAACGCCCTCACCTGGATGTACCTAAACATGTTCCCCGGGGGGAGCCCAAACTTCCCCTCCAACTCCCCCAAGCTCGCAAACCTCCCCTCCACAAACAGGTCCCTCAACCTCCTAACCCCTGCCCTGTGCCAGCCCAGAAATCTGCCATCAATCCTCCCTGGGACAAACCGATGGTTCCCCCGTATCGGGGCCTCCATCGAGCCCCCCATTTCTCCCCTGTGCCGTCTCCATTGCCCCCAAATTTTGAGGGTAGCCGCCACCACCGGGCTCGTGGTATACCTCGTTGGAGGGAGCGGCAACGGCGCCGTTACTAGCGCTTCCAGGCTCGTGCCCACACAAGACGCCGCCTCCATCCTCTTCCACGCTGCCCCCTCCTCGTCCATTACCCACTTAAGCACCATCGCTGCGTTGGCCGCCCAGTAGTACCCACAGAGATTGGGCAACGCCAGCCCCCCCCCCCATCCCTGCATCGCCCACACAAATCCCGTGATACTGCTGTTGACCCTCCTGAAAAAGGCCTTCGGGATAAGGATGGGGAGGCACTGGAACAAGAACAAAAACCTCGGGAGCACCTTCATCTTGACGGACCGCACCCTCCCCGCCAGTGACGGCGGTAACATATCCCATCTCTTAAACTCCTCCTCCATCTGCTCCACCAATCTTGTGAGGTTGAGCTTGTGCAGGGCCCCCCAGCTCCCCGCCACCTGGACCCCTAGGTACCTAAAACTCTTCCCTGCCTGCTTCAATGGGAGCCTACCAATCCCCTCCTCTTGATCCCCCGGATGCACCACAAACACCTCACTCTTGCCCAGGTTCAGCTTATACCCCGAGAAACCCCCGAATTCCCCAAGAATCCTCATCACCTCCGGCATCCCCCCCACCGGGTCCGCCACATACAGCAACAGGTCGTCTGCATACAGCGACACTCGATGCTCCTCCCCACCCCGCACCAGGCCCCTCCAGTTCCCTGACTCCCTCAATGCCATGGCCAGGGGCTCAATCGCCAACGCGAAGAGCAAGGGGGACAGGGGGCACCCCTGTCTCGTCCCCCAATGCAGCCAAAAGTACTCCGACCTCCTCCTATTTCGTGGCTACACTTGCCATCGGGGCCTCGTAGAGCAGCCTCACCCACCGGATAAATCCCTCCCCAAACCCAAACCTCTCCAACACCTCCCACAAATACTCCCACTCAACCCTATCGAAGGCCTTCTCCGCGTCCAACGCTACCACTATCTCCGCCTCCCCTTCCACCGCCGGCATCATAATGACATTGAGGAGCTTTCGTACGTTTGTGTTCAGCTGCCTTCCCTTCACAAACCCCGTCTGGTCCTCATGTATGACCCTCGGCACACAATCCTCTATTCTATTGGCCAGGATCTTTGCCAGCAGCTTAGCGTCGGCGTTCAGCAGCGAAATCGGCCTATATGATCCACACTGCAGAGGGTCCTTGTCCTGCTTCAGGATCAAGGAAATCAGCGCCCGTGACATAGTTGGGGGCAAAGCCCCCCCCCCCCCCTCCCTTGCCTCGTTAAAAGTCCGGACCAACAGGGGGCCCAACAGGTCCAAATACTTTTTTTTTTTAATAAACAATTTTATTGAGGTAGTTTTTGGCTTTATAAACAGTTACAGACATCATCAGAAAGGAAGCAAAAAAGGCAAAATGTGCAAACATCCACGTACTTTCAATACTTCCACCGTACATATTGCACAAGCCCGCTCCCCTCCCACCGGTACTACCCGCCATATTTTCCCTCCTACTCTACTCTAACCCCCCCCCCCCCCCTGCTGACGCTCACTCTCCCCGCAAAGAAGTCAATAAATGGTTGCCACCTCCGGGTGAACCCCTGCACAGAACCCCTCAAGGCGAACTTGATTTTTTCCATCCCCAGGAAACTCGACATGTCCGCAAGCCACCACTCCGTCTTCGGGGGCTTTGAGTCCCTCCACGCCAATAATATTCGTCGCCGGGCTATCAGGGAAGCAAAGGCCAGCACATCGGCCTCTTTCTCCCCCTGGACGCCTGGGTCTTCCGAAACCCCAAAAATTGCCACCCCTGGGCTCATCACCACCCTTGTTTTTAGCACCTGGGACATGACCCCCGCAAATCCCTCCCAGTACCCCCTCAGCTCAGGGCATGCCCAAAACATGTGAACATGGTTCGCTGGTCCTCCCGCGCACCTAGCGCATTTGTCCTCTATCCCGAAAAATTTGCTCATCCGAGCCACCGTCATATGGGCCCGGTGAACGACCTTAAATTGGATCAGCCTGAGCCTAGCACATGTCGCGGTCGAGTTTACCCTACTCAGGGCCTCTGCCCACAGCCCATCCTCCATTTCCCCGCCTATCTCCTTCTCCCATTTAAGTTTCAGTTCCTCTGTCTGGGACCCTTCCTCCCTCATGAGCACCTTATAAATACCCGAGACTCTACCCTCCCCTTCATCCCTCCCAGAGACTATTCTGTCTAGGATCCCCATTGGCGGGAGGCGCGGGAAAGATGGGACCTGTCTACGAACAAAGTCCCGCAACTGTAGGTATCTAAAATCATTTCCCCTTACCACCCCAAATTTCTCCTCCAAGCTCCTCAAACTCGCGAAGCTCCCTTCCAGGAACATATCACCCACCCTTCCCGCCCCTGCTCGCCGCCATACTCGGAACCCCCCATCCATACTGCCGGGGGCAAACCGATGGTTGTCGCAGATTGGCGCCCAGACAGACGCCCCCATCTCCCCCACATGCCTCCTCCACTGGCCCCATATCCGCAGGGTCGCCACCACTACCGGGCTGGTGGTGTACTTGGCCGGCGGCAGCGGTAGAGGAGCCGTGACCAGGGCTTCCAAACTGGAGCCCCTGCACGAAGCCGCCTCCACCCGCTCCCAAATAGACCCCGTACCCACCATCCACTTCCTTATCATAGCGATGTTGGCCGCCCATAATAATTGACCAGACTCGGCAAAGCCAGCCCTCCCTCGCTGCGGTTCCTCTCCAACATCGCCTTCTTCACCCGCGGAGACTTTCCCCGCCCAGACAAAGCTCATGATCAGCCCGTTAACTCTTTTGAAGAAGGACTGTGGGATAAAGATCGGGAGGCACTGAAAAATAAACAAAAATCGAGGGAGGATTGTCATCTTTACAGTCTGCACCCTCCCTGCCAGCGACAGCGGGAGTGCATCCCATCTCCGAAACTCTCCCTTCATTTGCTCCACCACCCTGGCCAAATTTAACTTATGCAGCCTGCCCCAGTCTCGTGCCACCTGGATTCCCAAATACCGGAAATTTTCCTCAACCAGCCTAAACGGTAGCCCTCTCAATCTGTTCTCCTGGCCCCTTGCCTGGACCACAAACATTTCACTCTTGACCGTATTTAATTTGTATCCTGAGAACTGGCCGAACTCCCTCAGCATTCCCAGTATAGTTCCCATCCCGCCACTGGGTCCGACACGTACAGGAGCAGGTCGTCTGCATAAAGAGAAACCCTGTGTTCAACCCCCGCCCCTCACCATCCCCTTCCAACCTCTGCGGCTCTCAGCGCCATCGCCAGCGGCTCTATGGCCAGCGCAAACAGCAGCGGGGAGAGCGGGCAGCCCTGCCTGGTCCCTCGGTACAACCTAAAGTACTCCGACACTTCTCTGTTGGTCCTGACGCTGGCCCTCGGGGCCTGATATAATAATTTGATCCAATCCACCAATCCCTCCCCGAACCCAAACCGTCCGAGCACCTCCCATAGATAGTCCCACTCCACCCGGTCAAAGGCCTTCTCGGCGTCCATTGCCACCACTACCTCCACCTCTCTACCCGCCGGGGCATCATTATCACGTTGAGCAATCTCCTCAGATTGGCCGCCAGCTGCCGACCTTTCACGAACCCCGTTTGATCCTCCCCAATCACCTCCGGTACACAGTCCTCCATTCTCCCCGCCAGTACCTTTGCCAGGAGCTTGGCGTCTACATTAATCAGGGAGATTGGCCTGTAGGACCCGCACACCTCCGGGTCTTTACCCCGCTTCAATATCAGAGATATGGTGGCTTGTGACATTGTCGGCGGCAGGGTCCCTCTGTCCCTTGCCTCATTGAAAACCCTCGCCAAGACCGGGCCCACCAGCTCAGAGAACTTCCTATAAAACTCTACTGGGTATCCATCCGGCCCCGGGGACTTCCCCGACTGCATGGCCTTTAGGCCCCCCAATACCTCCTCTACTCTAATCGGGGCGCCCAGCTCTTCCACTTGCCCCCCCCAACTGTTGGGAATGTTAACCCGTCCAGAAACCTTTTCATCCCCTCCGGTTCTTCCGGCGGCTCCGAAGTATACAGCTTACGATAGAAGTCCCGGAATACCCTATTCAATTCTGCCGGATCCTCCACTTTGCGCCCCCCCTCGTCCCTCACTCTACCTATTTCCCTGGCCGCCTCCGTCCTCCTGAGTTGCTACGCTAACAGTCTGCTAGCCTTTTCCCCATACTCGTACACCACTCCCCTCGCCTTCCTAAGCTGTTCCACGGCCCTGCTCGTGGATAGTGCCCCCAGTTCCGCCTGTAGCCTCCGCCTTTCCCTGAGTAAAACCTCCCCCGGGGACTCCGCGTGCTCTTCATCTATCCGGCCCATTTCCCTGACCAATCTATCCATCTCTGCCCGGTCTGCCTTGGCTTTGTGGGCCCCAATTGAAATCAGCTCCCCCCGCACTACTGCCTTTAGCGCCTCCCACACGGTCGCCGCTGAGACCTCCCCAGTGTCATTCACCTGCAGGTAATTTTTTATACATTTCCGAAGCCTCTCGCAGATCCCCTCCTCCGACAGCAGTCCCACATCTAGCCTCCATTGCGGGCGTTGATAACTCGCTCCCCCGAACTGCAGGTCCACCCAATGCGGGGCATGGTCTGAAATGGTAATTGCTGAGTATTCCGTGTTCTTTACCTCCCCCATACAGTCCCTGCTTATTACAAAGAAATCTATCTTGGAATATACTTTATGGACGTGCGAGTAAAACGAGTAGCCCCTTCCTGTTGGCTGTCCCTCTCTCCAGGGGTCCACTGCCCCCATTTGCCCCATAAACCCTTTCAGCTCCCTTGCCATTGCTGAGAGTCTACCCGTTCTGGGACACGACCGATCCAAAGTCGGGTCAAGGACCATGTTAAAGTCCCCT